>NC_046161.1:66095957-66395957 GCF_011064425.1 Rattus rattus | reverse complement strand
TTATTTTATGCCAGTGGAGTGAAGAAAAATGTTTTATTAAATAGATAAAATACCAATCAGTTTAACTACTAACTGGCTAACTAATTGGACACAATTTTGATCTGTTTGTTCCTTATTTTGATTTTACTTGGAAATAGTGGAAAAACCTGATTTCTGTTATTTTTCTTGTAGTCCATTTACATTAACCTCATAACACCATCTTGAGAAGTAAAATTGCTTTTCAAGTCATTTTAATACAGGTGGGAACTCTGGAAGTGAGTTACGTTTTTCTTGGGTGGAGGTGTAGGGGACATGTAGAGAGGGCTTTGCCATAAATCCCAAGCTGGCATTGAACTTTAAGTGATCTTACGGAAGCTCCCTGAGTTCTGGGATCATAGGTGTGAGAGCTGTCATATCTGGCAAATTTTCCTTTTACTCTTAGGGAAATGGAGGGCTATTGGATTGAATGGCAATTAACTTCTATTATGTTAACTGCAATTCCATGACTGAAAAATAGGAGACTGTGGAAAGATATAGTTAGGTTTTGGATATTGAAGTTAGTGTTGATGGGTATTGGACCTACATAAAAAAAAAATGGTGTTACCATTAATTGAGAATAGGACAACTAAGTCTGTTTTGAGCTTTGAGAAATAAGATGTAGAGAATGCAGTCTTTGCCTAGAGATTCAGCTGTAGATAGTTGCCAAGAATTGGATGATATTCTTTTAAAAGATTAATTTATGTATTTTATGCATGAGTACTCCATGTGCATGTATACCTGCATGCTAGAAGAGGGCAAGATGGTTGTAAACTACCATAGGGTTGCTGGGTAGACCTCTAAAGGAGTAGGCAGTACTCTTGACTACTAAGGCATTTCTCCAGCCCTTTAATGGTATTCTTTTCTGAGAAGCTCATGAAGATTCGAACTAGTGATAGTCATTTGGAAGCTGAAAATAAGCCTGGAGTCAGAGAACTCAGGGTCCAACTTTGGGCCAAAAATAGGGCAATTTATTTGAGTACTAAAAACGATGACTTCGTCAATGGTTTGAAATTCATGTGTTTAAATACGTGAGTTCATAGTGACTCAAAAAATGTCTGATCATACTGGTGGAGTTAATGCTCATGAGATAATCATTATTTTTAATAGGGAATACTAAAAGGCAAAAATTAAGTGTTTTCCAGACTCTTTTAAGAAGTGAACCATTGGGCGGCTAAATAGTTGGTGAGGAGTGATTCCTTTTATAGAAGTAGTCTAGCCATCACTTGGGAAAAGAAGGATAGATAGACTGTTACAGTTTTGTATTTAAGCCTCAATAATTAATGAGTGTAGGTATTGAGCGTCATAAATACAGCGCTGCTGGAAGAAAGCCAGAGAGCTGTCTGTTTAAAGGCAGTTCCACCCATGATATATCCCCTCCAACCCTCCAGGAAATACGGAAGAGGAAAGTGTTAAAGTAACAACAGTTTAGTCAGAAAAATTTGGATTGGCAAAGCTCTGCAGGGTAAACAAGTAGGTCCTCCTTTGTCCACTCAAAATCTCAGTGGAAAAATGTGAGTAGACATGCTTGCAGGGCCAGTTTGAACTGGATGTAGGGCTGGCTGATCCTAAGTCCAGGAAGATTTTAAGTTGATATCTTTGATTTAATTACTACAAAGACCCTATTTCCAAATAAGGGTGCATTAGCAGATACTAGGTGGTTAGGTCTTGGGTATAGTTTTTCCTTCTATCATTATACAGAACAATTCAGCTATCAGCAGTGCTGTAAGTAAAAAGGAGCAGTTGACATGCTAGGGTTTTGTCTTTATTTGAACCCTGATAGAAACTAATAGGCTGTAAGATTCTGAGATGCTGTGCGTGTGAATACTGGGTATGTAGTAAAGTGTTTTTGTAACCTCTCTAGTTGTGAATGTTGTTACTTTTTTTTATATATAAACAGTTGTAGATAAGCACTATTTGAAGTTGTCATACAGTGATTTAATGGAGGTTCTTCAGAAGAGGCCATGAACAATAGCCCATACAGTTTGCAGTCAGTTTCTGTAAGTGAAGTTCTACTGAATCACAGTCATGCCTACTTGTATATTTGTGGCTTGTGGTTTTTGCAATAAAAGGCGGAGATATATAACTGGGCACAAACATTTGGGCTTTGCAAAAAGACCTAAAATAATACTTTCTGGGTCATTTTAGAAAGTTTGCCAGCTCCTGATACAGATGAAATGTAGTGTCATGAGTTGACAATAGTTAAAGCTGTCTATTTGTTTTATTTGTTTTTTCATAAAATATTAAAGTTTAACCTAGGGAAACCTAAGGAACATTTTGTTCCTTACAACTTTTAAACTAATAATGGCAAGATGCTAACAGTTTCTAAATCAAAGTAATGAGTTCATAAAGTGCCTTATTTTGTTCTTACTTTTGTTATTTGGCTTAATGTTTGTAATTTTAAAGCTAAGTTATACCATGTTACGAATCACTGCCCAATTGGGAAAGCTTTGCCATCTGATAGCTAAATCATCAAAATAGGACTGTTAGAAAAACTTGGAAAGGCTGTGTGATACTTGTCACAGAAAGCCAACTGGCTAGGGTGCAAATAGGAAAAAAAAAAAAGGTAAAAATTAGTGCAATTAGAAATGGTTAATTAGGGGTTGGGGATTTAGCTCAGTGGTAGAGCGCTTGCCTAGCAAGCACAAGGCCCTGAGTTCGGTCCCCAGCTCCAAAAAAAAAAAAAAGAAATGGTTAATTAAAATCTTGAACACTTTGATATATAGTTTGTTGCTTTGTGTTACTTGGCTACTAAAATTGTTTTGAATAATTGAGGCTGTAGTTTGTAAAATTCAACAGTAGGTAATAGTAACTAAGTTTATTGGTAGCTGTGAAGTGTCTGTTGTGTGTTTACTCTCATGCTTGCTGTTACTGGATGCTTGTGTAGAGGCTGCCAAAGTAATTCATGCATCAGGGTCACTTAGAGGCTGGGCAGCATCCTGTCACTAGGGTTTTTGATTTAGGGAGTTTCAGATAAGACAGAGAATTGACTGTGTTTCTTGATAAGTTTCTCCAGGATCTCCTGTTGTGATCTGAAAGGACACCACATTGATAACCATTGCCTAGTAATTAGGAGAATGACAAAGTAAGTCCTGTGTACGCTTATGACTCAGGTCTGTCTTTGATTCACAGAGATCCTTTATCATTTGGGTCATGATCACTTTATGTATTTAAAGAAGACATTTGTTTAAAGAGACATAATGAGAACGTTCAGTCTTGTGTTTGTTAATGTGAATAACATTGACTCAGATAATAATTCCGAATAAAAGTAGCTTCTTTGTATATATACTATTTATATTGATCAAAATCAAGGTAACTGAAATTGTAAAAATGGATAATTAAAAAATTTGTTCTACTTAGAGAATTGAATACATGAAACTAGTTTTGGTAAAATTATGTTTATGAGGCAAGTAATTGAATTGAAAGTTTGATACCGTAGTTTAGAAATATAGTACTTGCTTATTTAAGTAACCTTTTCTATTTAATATTCAATAATACTAATTAAATATTAAAAATAAAATATGTTGTCTTTCCCATAAAGAGTAGTGTTTTCTTAGGCTTCATTGGGCCTTCAGGACACATAGGCCAGCACTGCTTGATAGACTTTGTCCAGTGATGAAGAACTGTTTTAAAATCTGTTCTGTCAAATAAATGTTGCTGTTGAGTGCATGAAATGTCACTAATGTGACTTAACTGAATTTTAATTATTTAAAACTTTTGTTTGACTAGGCACACTTGGCTGGAGGCCACCTCATTGGACAGCTAGGCAGTTTACAACATGACTTATCTCTTGGGTTATTAATATATTAATGTTTCTTAAAAAGAAAATGCAGTGTTTGGTTCAGTGATGTTTTACTTAGGTCACTTAGTTTTGATTGTTTGCTTTGACTAATACTTTTTAGTGGTAGCATTTTAATTTACTTTCTTGTGCTTTATATGCTAAAATGTGTTTAGGGTCAAGTGATACTAGATTACAATTTATTGTCAGGAACGCTAAGATTTTATTAATTTTTTTCTTGAAATTATCATTTTTTTCTCTTTCTTCCTTCCATTCTTCCATTTCTCTCTGCTCCTTTTTCTTCTTTCTCTCTTAGTCTTCTTTTCCTGCTCCTCAATTCTCAACCTCTGCTTTTCTTCCCCCCTCTTCCTTTCCCATGCTAGGTCAGTTTTATTATTCAGCTACACTTTTATATACTGAGTTCATCCTAACCCTAACCCTTTTAGTAATAATTTTATTTTGAGCAAAGCTTTGCTAAGTTGCCCAGTCTGGTATCCAGTTTGTAGTCCTCCACTCCAGATTCACGAGTAGATGGGAATATAGGTGTCTGTCACTGCAGCTGCCTGTTACTGACTTTTCTGAGCTCCCCAAGCAGACTTTTTAAAAAAATTCATTTAGCTTTTATCTTGAGTCATTTAGAATTGCTTACTTGCTTTGAGCCCTGTATTCCTGAGAGCCAGAGAATAATAGAAGAAATAGATCCTGACTTAGATGCTCAGAAAGTAGGAGAGGCAAGCATTCTGTTGTAAGCATATTTGGAAGTGTTTTTAGGAGGCACACCGTGCCTGAAAACACACTGAATAGCTGTAGCAATGGGAGTAGGAAGGTATGTCAACAGAAAGGGACCAATCAAGGACATTTATGGTTTTCTACTTCGTATGTTTTTGTTTTGTGACTTAATAGGCGCTTATCTCAGTGTCATTAGTTCTGGTTTCAGTGTTGTGAGGATCTTATACCTGCTGAACAACAACTTTATTAGTGAGCTTTTTCTCCAAGATAATGTGAATTCTTTTTTTTTTTTTTTTTTTTAAGATTTATTCATTTATTATATATAAGTACACTGTAGCTGTCTACAGATACACCAGAAGAGGGCATCGGATCTCTTTACAGATGGTTGTGAGCCACCATGTGGTTGCTGGGAATTGAACTCAGGACCTCTGGAAGAGCAGTCAGGGCTCTTAACCGCTGAGCCATCTCTCCAGCCCAATGTTGTGAATTCTTAATGCATAATGTATATATGGACTCTGAAAATCTATTACTGAGTGAAAGAGCAAATGTTCTGTGTAAAAGACTGAGATTTTCTTATTAACAATAGATTTGTGTCTGTGCTGTACTCCTAAGTTTGGAAGTCTAGGTGTTTAATAAATGTAGAATGCATGAAAACATTGCACATTTCTACATCTATAGTTTATGCATATTAATTGTTCATTAATGTTGAGACTTTCATCATCAGCTCTGTTTTCTTCTGTAGTGGACACAAAGTTTTATATTCTCAGTTTCTTCTGTAAAATTTTTTGTTATTCATGTATCCCCTGGTTCTTATGCTTTCTGTCTTTATTTACATTATATATTTTAAAGAAAACTCATATGATTGGTCAAACATCTTTATCCTGATGGCTCATTTCTTTTCTGCTACAGGTGGTAGTTATTGAATTTACAGTGCGACTTTAATATACTGATCTGTGATGTTGGAGATTTTTTTTATTTAGGTCAATATCATGTTCATATATTCCAAATGTCTGAAGCTAATGGTGTAGTGATTCATGCGTCTTTAGAGGTCTAACTTTGTGTGCTTGTTGAAGCTAATTGAAGCTTCAGGTTTTTAGTTCTTCATGAACATGGAGAATAATAATAGGAACTGTAGTAATTATAGAGTTATTATAGGGATGGCTCCTTGATTGTAACCAAATACATAAATATAGTTTCATGGAATTCAGTATGAAAACAAGTAAAATTAGGTTTTACAGAGTTTATTGGGTCTGTCTTTTAGTGTTATTTTGGTCTCTTTGTGTTTTTATATGTTTGTGTTGCTTGTTCCTTGTGTTTACATATGTGTGCAAAGGTGTGTGTATGTGAACTATTTTTTAATTGGCTATCATATCTTTAACACGTATAAACAATTTTATGTGTCTGTATGGTTTGCTTGCATGTTTGTCTGAGTACCACGTGCATGCTGATGCCAGCAGAGGCCAGAAGAAGGCATTAAATCCCCAGAGACTGAAGTTACAGAATGTTGTGAGCCACCATGTGGGTGCAGGGAGTCAATACTAGATCCTCTGAAAGAGCAGCCAGTTCTATTAACTACTGAGCCATCTCTTCAGTTCCCCTATCTTAAGATGGGGTCTTTCATTTAACCCATTAATCTAGCAATGCTGACTTGGCTAAGGAACTTCACATTCACCTTCCTTACCTCACAATAGGCTGGGGTTGTAGGCACACACCACCATGACACCAGATTTTTTACATGAATCTTAGGGCTCTGAACTTGGTTCTTTATGCCGTGGTAGCAATCACTTTACTAACTCAGTCATCTCTCAAGTACCAGGTTCCTGAAGTCTCTTGATAAGATACTTAAATGTCTGCTTTTTATTAAGGTACTTTTTTTCTCCATCTTTATTAAATTGGGTATTTCTTATTTACATTTCAACTGTTATTCCCTTTCCTGGTTTCCAGGCCAACATCCCCTGAACCCCTCCCCTCCCCCTCCCCTTCTATATGGGTGTTCCCCTCCCCATCCTCCCCCCATTACTGCCTTCCCCCCAACAATCACGTTCACTGGGGGTTCAGTCTTGGCAGGACCAAGGGCTTCCCCTTCCACTGGTGCCCTTACTAGGCCATTCATTGCTACCTATGCAGTCGGAGCCCAGGGTCAGTCCATGTATAGTCTTTGGGTAGCTCTGGTTAGTTGGCATTGTTGTTCATATGGGGTCTCAAACCCCTTCAAGCTCTTTCAGTCATTAAGGTACTTTTTATTACTGCTCTTTTTCTTTTTCCCAGACTTTTAAAATGTATTAGTTTGTCCAAATTCACAGATTTTCCAGTCTAAGAAGCATTTCTGGGTTAGCTTTCTTACTGTAACATTCAAGGTAGAGAGCATTTAGTGACTATTGACTTAATGCTTTGACTAGTCTCAGGTTGATCACCTAAGCATATCTCATCCAGTTGCAGGGGTCACGAAAGTGTTCATTTGTAACAGATAGAAACATGATTGCCTAGGTCTGCTCATTCAACAGGACTGTAAGTGGCTTTTGTACCTGGAGGTATTCTTTAGAACGGGCTAAATGGGTTCTTGATGCCATTGGTTCCATTACTTTCATTTTCATTAAGAGCTAGCCATTTTTGAGCACTTATAATAAGTACACAATGTTGTACAGCAGTGCTTTGTAGGTGACTAGAAAGCAGGTGTGATGTTGTCTCTCAGGAGTTCTAGTCTCAGCAATAGGAATCATGTGCCAGCAGCAGTGTATTATTACATTACCACATTGTTACAGTGGCAAGTCATTCTGATGAGAGCAAATGGCTTAATTGTTGTACCGTTTAAGGCCTCAGAGTGGCCCTCAGACAAACTTAGTGGCTTTGAATCAGTTTGACAAAATAAGTAAACAAACAAACAAGTAAATACCATTCTTTAGAAGGAGCCTGGCCTGGAACTTTTTAGTAAACCCAGGTAATGTATACAATCATGTCTGGAATAATAATTTGAATGAATAACAAAAATACTGCGGTTGTAGTGATTGATAATCCACTGATGTTCTAATGTATAGCAAACCCATAGTTTCCACCTAGAATGAACATCTTTTCTTAAGACCTGATCTTTGTTTTCTTTTTATGTAGATATAAATTTTGATTTCGTTTTCTGTTGTATTGCCTCCTTTTAATATTAACTACTGCTCATGTAATAGAACCTTTGGCATTTTATGTAGTTCTTGTTTTCATTCTTTTGTTTTTCTGTATTTTAAAGTTTCTCTGAATTTAATTACAATAGGACTGTGGATATTTGAAGCAAGAATTTTATCTGTTTTCCTTACATACATTATTTGTACAGAGTTGGGTTTATTTTAAATTCTTGAAAAATCTGTACTAATGTAACTTTATATCAATAATGTTATTATTTAAGTGCTTAATCTGGAGATTAAGTATCTGTTATTTGTGTCAACATGAACAAAAAATGTTACTCTTCAATTATATATTTTGTATAGAAGTCACTTTGCTTCTTTGAAGTTAATTTTGTTAGTAAACCTGAAAATGATGATTATTTTGTTTCTAATTGAAGCAGGCACATACTTTTGGCCAGGAGTCATGTCATATTAAATATTCAGTCACATTGGGATGTCAGGGTGAGTGAGTGCCTACTTAGTTTTTTATTGGCACTTTCATTAAGATAGCCATCATCCAAGGCAGCTCCTCAGAAAGGCAATTGACGAGTATATGTTAATGTGGCTCTAGTGTAAAGATTGAGATTCACATGGTGATTTGGAAGATAGCATATGTATTTTCAGATTTTATTTTCACTGTTTTAAAAACCATATAAGCATACAGACAGACACTGGAACAAGCACACATACACCCCAAATTAGAAAATATCAAAAATAGATTAAGTCACCATGTTCCTGCTCCATTTAAGATGGCACCATTAATGCTTTAATCTGTATCTTTTCAAATATATATGTATGTATACTTGTGTTTCTTTACCAGATTTATACTACTGTGTATATTTAGTATCTTTTTTTTTCTTTTTCCTTTTTTGAAGACAGGATCTCAGTATTTCTTGACTGACCTGAAACTCACAGAGATCCACTTGTCTCTGCCTCCTAGGTGCTAGGATTAAAGATATGCCCCGCCCCTCCTATTTTACCTGTTTTTATTTGTTTTGTTATTTTTTTAAAGCTACCAATTTCTGCTATTCTATGCCAACAGATTTTCATCTTGTATACTACCTCTGCCAAAACTTACACGTTGTATTAGTCATGTTTCTTATTACAGAGACCAAAATTCCAAAGAGAAACAAATTGAGGGATATTTATTGGCTCTTTTGGAAGGGTTCAGTCCATCAAAGTGGAGAAATCTTGGCAGAATCAGTTGCTGCAGTTGCTGTACCTTGACAGATCAGGAAGCTGAGAAGCACAGGCTCAGCCCTTGTGCCCCCCAGTGGCCCACTTCTGCCAGAGTCCTCACCTCCTCAGGTTCTACGAACCTTCAGTGGTGCCCCCAGCTATAGAGCAACTGTGAATGAGGGAGCAGTTGACATTTATGTTTTCAGCTTTCTGAGATGTGCATTTGCAGTTGTTCTGTTTAAGTATTCTAGGATGACTCAAGCATTTAATAATATTACTCTACGGCTGTTTATATCTGACATGTCCGCTGCTGATATTAGGTTTTTTGTTTGTTAAATTTTGTCTTTTACTGCATTTTGTTTATCCCCTTTGTTTTGGGGATGTTGGTAGAGGCAGATTTGTTTAGTTGCTTCCCGTTGGTATCATTTAGCTCATTTTTGTATGTCTTAAAGTTTAATAATCAGTTAAAATATGTATTGTCCCTGCTGTAGTAACCTCTCAACCTAACAGTGTGATAATTGTAAATGTTTAACAGTTTTATCCGCGTCTTCTTATGTAAAGGCTGGAAGAGAAATAAGGGAGCAGATGTGTGTGTGGGCTCAGTCAGAGGACAACCCGGAGCGTCATTCCATCATGTTTGAGACATTGGAGTCCCATTGGCTGGAGCTTATCAAGTGGGCGAGGCAGGTGGTTGGGATTAGAAGCTCCTGTCCCTCTGCCACGCTTTTTATTTTTTAATTTTTTAAAAGCTTTAAATGTGTAGATTGAACTCATATTTTTACCTAACATTAATTTTTGAAAAGATAAAATGATACATCTAGATATAATGAATCTATATGACTGATTATACATTAACATATTGTATTAGTTAAACATGAACTTTCATGGATCATGATTTGAAATTTACATCATCATGTGCTTCAGTTTTAAAAACTCATGGTTGGTAGTATAAAATATTTTAGTAATTAAAGGTGAATTGGATTTTTCTATTAATATTTCTACTTGAATTTTATTGCTTATGTATTTTTATTTTTGTAATTGGTAATGTATTTGTAGTCATAATTTTTTTAACTGCAAGTAATCCACAAACTACCAAAATGTAAAATATATGTATATATCTAAAAACATATAAAGTATTTATAAACTTTAATGTTTATGTTTTTAAAAATCTCACTGTGGAATTATAGTTTGCAGGTTGACTTTGTAGGAATCAGTGAGTCAGCTGACACAGTAAGACATTTGTACACAGTGGGTTCAGAGGTGGGTCAGTGGAAAGAGTATTGGCTGCTCTTGCATTTGGTTACCAGTACCCACATGGTGCCTAAATAACTACCTATAGCTTCAGTTCCAGGGGAATCTCACACCTTCTTCCAGCCTCTGGGGTCACATGGTAAACAGAATACATCCAGACAGACATTCATATAATAAAATAAATCTAAAAATTTTAAAAGAAATTTCTGAACAGATGTCATTGACCCCTGATACCAATAGACTATTCTTTGTTTTATAAAGTGAAGAGTAAAAGAATAACTAGATGGTGGAGTCTTGTCTGCTAGCGCCTTTTGCTGCTCTATAACCCTTTCCACCTATGTCCAGTTATGCTACATTTATTGAACATCATGTATTTACATTTGAATATCTTTACTGATTTGGATTAACTTTAAGTTGCACAATGTTTTTGTAGTAATGGGAATGATTTTTTTTTAAATTTAAAGACAGGGTCTTATTCTGTAGATCAGACTGGCTTCAAACTTGTAATTTCATTTCTCAGCCTCCTAACCAAATACTGGTTTTACAGGCATATACTACCATGATTGGTCCAAAATTGTCTTTTTTTTTTTGGTTCTTTTTTTTCGGAGCTGGGGACTGAACCCCAAAATTGTCTTTAATACACATCAAGATTAATCAATAGAAAACTTCAAATTTCTGTGACAGCATGGATGAACCCAAAAGGCATTACATTAGGTTAAATATACCAGACATTGAAAGATAAATGCTGTACAGTCTCATATGTAGACACTTAAAAATTGAATCCACAGACTCAAGAAGAATGGTAATTATTAGTAAAGGGAGAAGAGATTGGGAAAATTTTGGTCAAAGGTTAAAAAGTTTTATATTCTGTAACATTTGTGTGTTAATAACATAAATACAGGTCATTATATTTTTAAAAACTGACCATCATGCAATTTTTTGACCATAAAAAGTTAACTAGGTAAGGTAAAACCTGTGTTAATTAGTTCTATTTAATCCTGTACTGTATATATATTTTAAAAACATACTTTTAAGGAATACCTGTGATCTTACCACTTATGAGGTAGAGAAAGGAGGATTCGGACTTCAGTGCTAGCCTTAGTTGCAAAGTAAGATCGAGGCCCGCCTAGGCTACATGACACACTGTTTTAAAAATGCCCCTCTCAATTACTACTCCCTCAAAACCAAAACAAAAGACTAAACCATATTGGTAGTAATAACTACACATAATTTTTATTGGTCATTATTAACAAATAGAGTTTCCTTTTTCTGTAGGATGTCTTATTTCATAATATTTTTACTGTGGAACTATATTGATTTTTTTAATCTTTAAATATTTCAAGTTTTAAAAAATTAGTGACGCCCGGCCCGCAGCAGCTCTCTGCTCCCAGAACCCGTGGGAGAGATACCTTACCACCTGGTCAGGTGGGCACTCCTGAGGCTGCAGAGCGGTAGAGACCACCAACACTGCCCACCCCTGCCCACATCCCTGACCCAAGAGGAAACTGTACAAGGCCTCTGGGTTCCTGTGGGGGAGGGCCCAGGAGCAGCAGGAGCCCTGCCTGAGACACCGCCGGAACCTGAAGGAAACAGACCGGGTAAACAGTTCTCTGCACCCAAATCCCGTGGGAGGGAGAGCTAAACCTTCAGAGAGGCAGACACGCCTGCGAAACCAGAAGAGACTGCTCTCTACACACATTGCTGATTCCAGAGGAAAACACCGGAGGCCATCTGGAACCCTGGTGCACGGAGGCTCCCGGAAGAGGCGGCGCAGATCTTCCTGGTCGCTGCCACCACGGAGAGCCCGTGGGCAGAACCCCGCGAGCGAACTTGAGCCTCGGGGCCACAGGTAAGACCAACTTTTCTGCTGCAAGTGACCTGCCTGGTGAACTCAAGGCACAGGTCCACAGGAACAGCTGAAGACCTGTAGAAAGGAAAAAACTACACGCCCGAAAGCAGAACACTCTGTCCCCATAACTGACTGAAAGAGAGGAAAACAGGTCTACAGCACTCCTGACACACAGGCCTATAGGACAGTTTAGCCACTGTCAGAAATAGCAGAACAAAGTAACACTAGAGATAATTTGATGGCGAGAGGCAAGCGCAGGAACCCAAGCAACAGAAACCAAGACTACATGGCACCATCGGAGCCCAATTCTCCCATCAAAACAAACATGGAATATCCAAACACACCAGAAAAGCAAGATCTAGATTCAAAATCATATTTGACCATGATGCTGGAGAACTTCAAGAAAGACATGATGAACTCCCTTAGAGAACAAGTAGAAGCCTACAGAGAGGAATCGCAAAAATGCATGAAAGAATTCCAGGAAAACATAAATAAACAAGTAGAAGCCCATAGAGAGGAGACACAAAAATCCCTGAAAGAATTAAAGGAAAACACAATCAAACAGTGGAAGGAATTAAAAATGGAAATAGAAGCAATCAAGAAAGAACACATGGAAACAACCCTGGATATAGAAAACCAAAAGAAGAGACAAGGAGCTGTAGATACAAGCTTTACCAACAGAATACAAGAGATGGAAGAGAGAATCTCAGGAGCAGAAGATTCCATAGAAATCATTGACTCAACTGTCAAAGATAATGTAAAGCGGAAAAAGCTACTGGTCCAAAACATACAGGAAATCCAGGACTCAATGAGAAGATCAAACCTAAGGATAATAGGTATAGAAGAGAGTGAAGACTCCCAGCTCAAAGGACCAGTACATATCTTCAACAAAATCATAGAAGAAAACTTCCCTAACCTAAAAAAAGAGATACCCATAGGCATACAAGAAGCCTACAGAACTCCAAATAGATTGGACCAGAAAAGAAACACCTCCCGTCACATAATAGTCAAAACACCAAACGCACAAAATAAGGAAAGAATATTAAAAGCAGTAAGGAAAAAGGTCAAGTAACATATAAAGGCAGACCTATCAGAATCACACCAGACTTTTCGCCAGAAACTATGAAGGCCAGAAGATCCTGGACTGATGTCATACAGACCCTAAGAGAACACAAATGCCAGCCCAGGCTACTGTATCCTGCAAAACTCTCAATTAACATAGATGGAGAAACCAAGATATTCCATGACAAAACCAAATTTACACAATATCTTTCTACAAATCCAGCATTACAAAGGATAATAAATGGTAAAGCCCAACATAAGGAGGCAAGCTATACCCAAGAAGAGGCAAGAAACTAATCGTTTGGCAACAAAACAAAGAGAAGAAAAGCACACAAACATAACACATCCACGTATGAATATAACAGGAAGCAATAATCACTATTCCTTAATATCTCTCAACATCAATGGCCTCAACTCCCCAATAAAAAGACATAGATTAACAAACTGGATACGCAACGAGGACCCTGCATTCTGCTGCCTACAGGAAACACACCTCAGAGACAAAGACAGACACTACCTCAGAGTGAAAGGCTGGAAAACAACTTTCCAGGCAAATGGTCGGAAGAAGCAAGCTGGAGTAGCCATTCTAATATCAAATAAAGTCAATTTTCAACTAAAAGTCATCAAAAAAGATAAGGAAGGACACTTTATATTTATCAAAGGAAAAATCCACCAAGATGAACTCTCAATCCTAAATATCTATGCCCCAAATACAAGGGCACCTACATACGTAAAAGAAACCTTACTAAAGCTCAAAACACACATTGCACCTCACACAATAATAGTAGGAGACTTCAACACCCCACTCTCATCAATGGACAGATCATGGAAACAGAAATTAAACAGAGACGTAGACAGACTAAGAGAAGTCATGAGCCAAATGGACTTAACGGATATTTATAGAACGTTCTACCCTAATGCAAAAGGATATACCTTCTTCTCAGCTCCTCATGGTACTTTCTCGAAAATTGACCATATAATTGGTCAAAAAACGGGCTCAACAGGTACAGAAAGATAGAAATAATCCCATGCGTATATCGGACCACCACGGCCTAAAGCTGGTCTTCAATAACAATAAGGAAGAATGCCCACATATATTGAAATTGAACAATGCTCTACCAATGATAACCTGGTCAAGGAAGAAATAAAGAAAGAAATTAAAAACTTTTTAGAATTTAATGAAAATGAAGGTACAACATACCCAAACTTATGGGACACAATGAAAGCTGTGCTAAGAGGAAAACTGATAGCGCTGAGTGCCTGCAGAAAGAAACAGGAAAGAGCATATGTCAGCAGCTTGACAGCACACCTAAAAGCTCTAGAACAAAAAGAAGCAAATACACCCAGGAGGAGTAGAAGGCAGGAAATAATCAAACTCAGAGCTGAAATCAACCAAGTAGAAACAAAAAGGACCATAGAAAGAATCAACAGAACCAAAAGTTGGTTCTTTGAGAAAATCAACAAGATAGATAAACCCTTAGCCAGACTAACGAGAGGACACAGAGAGTGTGTCCAAATTAACAAAATCAGAAATGAAAAGGGAGACATAACTACAGATTCAGAGGAAATTCAAAAAATCATCAGATCTTACTATAAAAAGCCTATACTCAACAAAACTTGAAAATCTGCAGGAAATGGACAATTTCCTAGACAGATACCAGGTACCAAAGATAAATCAGGAACAGATAAACCAGTTAAACAACCCCATAACACCTAAGGAAATAGAAGCAGTCATTAAAGGTCTCCCAACCAAAAAGAGCCCAGGTCCAGACGGGTTTAGTGCAGAATTCTATCAGACCTTCATAGAAGACCTCATACCAATATTATCCAAACTATTCCACAAAATTGAAACAGATGGAGCACTACCGAACTCCTTCTATGAAGCCACAATTACTCTTATACCTACACCACACAAAGACCCAACAAAGAAAGAGAACTTCAGACCAATTTCCCTTATGAACATCGACGTAAAAATACTCAACAAAATTCTGGCAAACCAATCCAAGAGCACATCAAAACAATCATCCACCATGATCAAGTAGGCTTCATCCCAGGCATGCAGGGATGGTTTAATATACGGAAAACCATCAACGTGATCCATTATATAAACAAACTGAAAGAACAAAACCACATGATCATTTCATTAGATGCTGAGAAAGCATTTGACAAAATTCAACACCCCTTCATGATAAAAGTCCTGGAAAGAATAGGAATCCAAGGCCCATACCTAAACATAGTAAAAGCCATATACAGCAAACCAGTGGCTAACATTAAACTAAATGGAGAGAAACTTGAAGCAATCCCACTAAAATCAGGGACTAGACAAGGCTGCCCACTCTCTCCTACTTATTCAATATAGTTCTTGAAGTTCTAGCCAGAGCAATCAGACAACAAAAAAGGAGGTCAAGGGGATACAGATCGGAAAAGAAGAAGTCAAAATATCACTATTTGCAGATGATATGATAGTATATTTAAGTGATCCCAAAAGTTCCACCAGAGAACTACTAAAGCTGATAAACAACTTCAGCAAAGTGGCTGGGTATAAAATTAACTCAAATAAATCAGTAGCCTTCCTCTACAAAAAGAGAAACAAGCCGAGAAAGAAATTAGGGAACCGACACCCTTCATAATAGACCCAAATAATATAAAGTACCTCGGTGTGACTTTAACCAAGCAAGTAAAAGATTTGTACAACAAGAACTTCAAGACTCTGAAGAAAAGAAATTGAAGAAGACCTCAGAAGATGGAAAAAGATCTCCCATGCTCATGGATTGGCAGGATTAATATAGTAAAAATGGCCATTTTACCAAAAGCGATCTACAGATTCAATGCAATCCCCATCAAAATACCAATCCAATTCTTCAAAGAGTTAGACAGAACAATTTGCAAATTCATCTGGAATAACAAAAAACCCAGGATAGCTAAAACTATGCTCAACAATAAAAGGACTTCGGGGGGAATCGCTATCCCTGAACTCAAGCAGTATTACAGAGCAATTGTGATAAAAACTGCATGGTATTGGTACAGAGACAGACAGATAGACCAATGGAATAGAATTGAAGACCCAGAAATGAACCCACACACCTATGGGCACTTGATTTTTGACAAAGGAGCCCAAAACCATCAATGGAAAAAAAGATAGCATTTTCAGCAAATGGTGCTGGTTCAACTGGAGGTCAACATGTAGAAGAATGCAGATCGATCCATGCTTATCACCCTGTACAAAGCTTAAGTCCAAGTGGATCAAGGACCTCCACATCAAACCAGACACACTCAAACTAATAGAAGAAAAACTAGGGAAGCATCTGGAACACATGGGCACTGGAAAAAATTTCCTGAACAAAACACCAATGGCTTATGCTCTAAGATCAAGAATCGACAAATGGGATCTCATAAAACTACAAAGCTTCTGTAAGGCAAAGGACACTGTGGTCAGGACAAAACGGCAACCAACAGATTGGGAAAAGATCTTTACCAATCCTACAACAGATAGAGGCCTTATATCCAAAATATACAAAGAACCAAAAAGTTAGACCGCAGGGAGACAAAGAACCCTATTAAAAAATGGGGTTCAGAGCTAAACAAAGAATTCACAGCTGAGGAATGCCGAATGGCTGAGAAACACCTAAAGAAATGTTCAACATCTTTAGTCATCAGGGAAATGTAAATCAAAACAACCCTGAGATTTCACCTCACACCAGTGAGAATGGCTAAGATCAAAAACTCAGGTGACAGCAAATGCTGGCGAGGATGCGGAGAAAGAGGAACACTCCTCCATTTGTTGGTGGGGTTGCAGACTGGTACAACCATTCTGGAAATCAGTCTGGAGGTTTCTCAGAAAATTGGACATTGAACTGCCTGAGGATCCAGCTATACCTCTCTTGGGCATATACCCAAAAGATGCCCCAACATATAAAAAAGACACTTGCTCCACTATGTTCATCGCAGCCTTATTTATAATAGCCAGAAGCTGGAAAGAACCCAGATGCCCTTCAACAGAGGAATGGATACAGAAAATGTGGTACATCTACACAATGGAATATTACTCAGCTATCAAAAACAACGACTTTATGAAATTCGTAGGCAAATGGTTGGAACTGGAAAATATCATTCTGAGTGAGCTAACCCAATCACAGAAAGACATACATGGTATGCACTCACTGATAAGTGGCTATTAGCCCAAATGCTTGAATTACCCTAATGGCCTAGAACAAATGAAACTCAAGACGGATGATCAAAATGTGAAGGCTTCACTCCTTCTTTAAAAGGGGAACAAGAATACCCTTGGCAGGGAAGAGAGAGGCAAAGATTAAAACAGAGACTGAAGGAACACCCATTCAGAGCCTGCCCCACATGTGGCCCATACATATAGAGCCACCCAATTAGACAAGATGGATGAAGCAAAGAAGTGCAGACCGACAGGAGCCGGATGTAGATCGAACCTGAGAGACACAGCCAGAATACAGCAAATACAGAGGCGAATGCCAGCAGCAAACCACTGAACTGAGAACGGACCCCTGTTGAAGGAATCAGAGAATGAACTGAAGAGCTTGAAGGGCTTGAGACCCCATATGTACAACAATGCCAAGCAACCAGAGCTTCCAGGGACTAAGCCACTACCTAAAGACTATACATGGACTGACCCTGGACTCTGACCTCATAGGTAGCAATGAATATCCTAGTAAGAGCACCAGTGGAAGGAGAAGCCCTGGGTCCTGCTAAGACTGAACCCCCCAGTGAACTAGACTGTCGGGGAGGCGGCAATGGGGGAGGGTGGGGGGGAACACCCATAAGGAAGGGGGAGGGA
Organism: Rattus rattus; assembly: GCF_011064425.1. Classification (NCBI taxonomy): domain Eukaryota; kingdom Metazoa; phylum Chordata; class Mammalia; order Rodentia; family Muridae; genus Rattus; species Rattus rattus. Next base: position 66,378,141 of record NC_046161.1, on the reverse strand, counting down.
AGGGATGTTTGCCAAATGTACATAAGAAATACTCAAGTTAATAAAAAAAAAAAATTAGTGACACTTATTAAAATCACTAGTTAGACAAATTTTAAAATGTGTTTCTAACATATTGAATGACATACAATAAAACATACTTTATGTATGTAGTATATGTATATAGATATGCTTTTGTGCAGTGCATGCACATATACGTAAAGATCAGAGTTTGACAGCAGGTCTTTTTTTTAATTGCTCTGCACTTTAGTTTTTGAGACATGGCTTCTCATTGTGCCTGGAGCTCACTTCTTTGGCTAGACTGGATGGCTAGCAAGCTCTAGGAATGCACCTGTCTCTTCATCCCCAGTGCTGGAGTTACAGATGTGGTTATTTACTTCCTCTGGTTTGGAAGTATTTTTCACTTAATACTTTTCAAATTTATAGTGGTTTATCTCACTGTTCCATTAAAATACTCTAGTATAAGCCTTGCATGGTACTCAGTGTTCTGAGCATAGCAATCTCACAGTTACACATTTATCATTCATTTGTGGTAGGAGTTCCTTTTATTGCTGACGATTAGCAAACGTTTTTCCCTCCAAGGTTTTAAAAAGTGGTCATTATCAAATGTCTAAATGCATTTCAGATTTGAGTTACACTCCACTTATTCCTTCAATATTAGTGAAATATATTTAAACAAATCATATTCTTTCTTAGTTTTATGATATTTCATCATTATGAAGTGTAAGAATGTCTGAACTTTGGGCTGACATGGCTTTATTTAGAATGTTGACTCAGTGGATAACCAATGGTTTCAGTGAACGAGCGAGTTGGTAGATACTTAGAAGTACCTCTGACAGAGATAAGTTATAGGCAAACCGAGCGCTAGAGTACGATGGCAAGGTGCAAATCAGAAAGTCTTGAAGTACCAATTCATATCCATTCTCTGCCTTGTCTGTCCATCTGTTTGTCTCTCTGTCTCTTCTTCTTCCTCTTATTTTAATTAAATGTGATCAGCTGGGATGAAAACCTGTAAAGCTTCTGTGTGGTGTATTTTAAAGCAGCTCCTGTTCTAACAAGGTAAGAACCCCAAATTCAGTAAGTCCTTAGTTAATACATATTCAGTTGAAAATTTACTCTATTTCTACATCTGTGAGGCTTTTCAGAGGGCATTGACTTTTTTTTGCCCTTAAGGAAATAGTGTTCTATTTTAGAGGACAAGATTGATAGTTATGGAGGTAATAAATCAAGATTCAGGAGTTTTAGAGGGACTGATACAGGATTAAAGATGTGGTGAGAAGGAGAGGCAAGCATTTTCAGTTAATATATAGTTTTGAATTTAAGCTTCAAGGGAAACGATGTAAGATTTATTCTACTTATTTTTGGTAACAGCAAATTAAAGTACTTTTAAGGAGTACTTGTAAATTTTATGCTAGTTCTAGAAATTAAGATTCCTAAAGAGTACAAAATTATTTTTAAAGGCTATTGTTAATGTCTTATGAAAAAGAAACACCTCAAAAATGGCTTAATATAATTTCACTAAAAAATTTGGCTGCTGGAAATGTAGCTCAGCAATATAGTATTTGCCTAGAATGTCTTAGGTTCTGTGTTCACTGTGCCTCATGTCTCTGTTTGTGTTCTATTGCTGTGGAGAGATACCATGCCCACAGCAGTTCCTGTACAAGAAAACATTTAGTTGGTGCTGGCTTACAGTTTTAGAGGTTTAATCTATTGTTGTTATGGCATGAAGCATGGTGGCACACAGGTAGACATGGTGCCAGACAGGTGACTGGAGGGTCTTCCCACAACAGGAAGGAAAACACTGGGTCTTGCTTGGGCTTTTGAAAACCTGAAACCTATCCCTAGTGACACACTTCCTCCAACAATGCCACACCTCCTAATACTTCTCTAGTAATGTTACTCACTGGTAAATAAGCATTCAAATACATGAACCTGTGTGTGCCATTCTTATTCAACCCCCAAGCAGAGCATTATAAAACAAATCAAAATAGATCTGTAGGTTTACCTTTTGCATATTTATATGCATGTATATGCAGGAATATGTGTATACATGTCTTACACAGATATATAAACATATGTATATGCTTACATATAAACATATACAGCATGGTTTCAATCATTTGAACTTTAATGCTATTGAAAATTAAGGTGAGAGGATAATCTTAAACATTCTAAAAGAGTATTTGGCTCCCTTTTGCCTCCTTCCCTTTCTTTTGTGATGTGGGGTCCAGACAGTGTAAAGAGTAAGGTCTCACCAGACTGGAACCTGTGGTTTATTTTCCTTAACACTTCCAGCTATGAACAAATGAGTTTCTGTTCATAAATATCCTGTCTGATGCTCTGTTAGAGAAGCACAGAACTAGCTAAGGCATTCTTTCTATTCTGTGCTTGCTACCCCTGTCTTTCCCTATTACCTTTCCTTCCATGTCTAGCTGCAGCCCATGGAATTCTCAGTAGAGTTGGTCTCCAGTTCCATGCTTTATTCACCCTGTTGGGTGTTCACTCTTGTCACTGTTCTTTCACATTTATGCTTTCTTTTTTTTCTTTTCTTTTCCTTTCCTTTCTTTCCTTTCCTCTTCTCTTCTCTTCTCTTCTCTTCTCTTCTCTTCTCTTCTCTTCTCTCTCTCTCTTCTCTCTCTTCTCTCTCTCTCTCTCTCTCTCTCTCTCTTTCTTTCTTTCTTTCTTTCTTTCATCTTTGAGACAGGGTTTCTCTGTGTAGACTAGGCTGGCCTCCCAACTCAGAAATCTGACTCCCTCTATCTCATTAGTGCTGGGGTTAAAGACATGAATCACCCCTGGCTACATTTATACTTTTCTTGAAGACATATATTTTAAAAAAGATTTATTTGTTTTATGTATGTGAGTATACTGTTGCTGTCTTCAGACACACCAGAAAAAGGCATCACATCCCATTACAGATGGTTGTGAGCCACCATGTGGTTGGGGTTGAACTCAGGACCTTTGGAAGAACAACAGTCAGTGTTCTTAACCTCTGAGCCATCAAGACATATTTTTAAAAAAATTATTTATTTTATGTGCATTGGTGTTTTCTCTGCATGTGTCTTTTTGTAGGTGTCAGATCCCCTAGAACTGGAGTTACAGACAGTTGTGAACTGCCTGTAGTTGTAGATGCCCGAATTGAACTTCAGGTCCTCTGCAAGAGTAGTCAGTAACTTTAACCCCTAAGCCATCTCTTTAGCTCCCTTGAAGATGGAATTTATTTTAATATTTTAGCATTCATGTATGCATACATATATGTAAATGAATCATTTTATGTTAGACACTTAGTAGGGACTTGGGCAAATTATTAAATTACCTAAATTTTCATATTTAGGAAAAGAAATTTGCTTTTGACATTTGTGGAATCTTAGGTTTTCATTTTCAAAGCTTTGTCTAGGTTTGGTGCAACAGTTATTTCCAGCAATAAATACAGACCTAATGATTATTTAGAACATGAATTCATAAGGACTGTAGTATAGTTAGTTACTTTGGTAGAGTCCCCGTGTAGTGTGCTATCCACAAAACAGCATAAACTGGATATAGTGTGGTGGACATACTGTAATGCCAGCAGCAGGGAAGTGAGCATGAACATAAAGTTCAAAGTCCTCTTCACCTACATTTTGGGTTTGAGACCAACCGGGCTATAGCAAGAGACCTTGTCTAATGTAAACAAAAGAATACAGCCTAGAAAAGTAACTTACCATGACAGAGTTTATTGAAATAACGAACTTGGAGCACAAGGTACTTTGCAGAAAGATTGTGCCTTAGGTCATTTTATTTTATGTACCCTAATACATTATTTTAAACTAGTAATTGATAAAAGCATAGAAGGTTCCTAGGCATTCGGGGTTACAGCATTTGGTTGCTCATTCCAAGGTGGTGTTTTTTCCACTGTGTCCTTTTCAAGTGGAGAGAGAACGCACCTTGTAGGCCTCTATGTACAGTGACTGCAATTGTACTTGGGGAACTCTCACAACCGAATGGTTTCAATTTTGACCTTACCTATTGTTTGGAGGGTTAAGCCTCATCAAGAGTTTTGGAGGGTACAAAATGATTAAACTGTAGTGCTTTATATATACAGGTTTACTGCTTCTATATTTAGATAAAATTTTTAACTTCACGTAACAGATATTTGTTGATTATCTTTTTAACTGAGGGACTGAAATAGGCTTGAAAGATGCATTTTTTTTCTTCCAATGATGAAAGATGAGCAAGACAATTAGCACATCAAACTATTAATTAAAAAGATTGAAAAGATAGTGTGAAGCTGAATAATTAGAATACTTACTCAGTTGTTAAAACAATTTATGAGACAATTGCATTTTATGTCTAATGTAGTTTTCTTGTTAAAAAACAAGTTTAGAATATTGCTATACAAATGGTAGTTAGATTCAGACTTCTGTTATTTTATAAATATGGAAGAGCTTGTACAATCAGCAGCTAATTGAGTGGGCGCTTAGTTACCAGTGTTTGTAACTCTCTCCTGTCTCCTTCACTCACCATTGCAAATGAAGTAGACACTCATTTAGCCTTGGCATAGACTGGCAGCAAACCAACCATCCAAAACAAAAAACCATCACCACCAACAGAAAACCCTAAATGCTTTATTATCTGCATTTGGATTATACAGAGCGTACCTCTTTAAAGAATGTGTTCTTTGTTGAAAATAAATGAAATGGAATCCCAGCTACTGGTTTAAATTGGTGTAATTTTTTTATTGGGTATTTTTATTTACATTTCAAATGTTACTCCCTTTTCCGGTTTCCCAGCCATAAGCTCCCTATCCCCTCCCCCTCCCCTTCTTCTATAAGGGTGTTCCCCTCCCCAACTACCCCCTCCCCTTCCCCCCTTCATTCCCCTGTACTTGGGGGGTCCAGCCTTGGGAGGACCAAGGGCTTCTCCTTCTATTGGTGCCCAATAAGGCCATCTCCTGCTCCATATGCAGCTGGAGCCCAGGGTCAGTTCATGTATAGTCTATGGGTACTGGTTTAGACTCTGGGAGCTCTTGTTGGTTGGCATGGTTGTTCTTATGGAGTTGCAAGCCCCTTCAGCTCTTTCAACCCTGTCTCTAATTCCTCCAACAGGGACCCTGTTCTCAGTTCAATGATTTGCTGCGAGCATTCATCTCTGTATTTGTCAGGCTCTGGCTGTGCCTCTCAGGAGACAGCTATATCAGGCTCCTGTCAGCATGCACTTCTTGGCTTCATCAATATTGTCTAGTTTTGGTGGCTGTGTATTCATGGGCTGTATAACCATGTGGGGCAGACTCTGAATGGCCATTCCTTCATTCTCTGCTCCAAACTTTGTCTCCATATCCCCTCCTATGAATATTTTTGTTCCCCCTTTTAAGAAGGACTGAAGCATCTTCACTTTGGTTGTCCTTCTTCTTGAGCTTCATGTAGTCTGTGGATTGTATCTCGGGTAATTCCAGCTTTTGGGCTAATATCCACTTATCAGTGAATACATACCATGTGTGTTTTTCTGTGATTGGGTTACCTCACTCAGGATATTTTCTAGTTCATTCCATTTGCCTATGAATTCCATGAAGTCACTGTTTTTGATAACTGAGTAGTATTCCATTTTCTGTACCACATTTTCTGTATCCATTCCTTTGTTAAAGGGCATCTAGGTTCTTTCCAGCTTCTGGCTATTGTAAATAAGGCTGCTATGAACATAGTGGAGCATGTGTTTTTGTTATATGTTGGAGCATCTTTTGGGTATATGCCCAGGTACAGCTGGGTCCCCAGGTAGTGGAATGTCCAATTTTCTGAGGAACCTCTAGACTGATTTCTAGAGTGGTTAAATAGGTGTAATTTAAAATCATGTTTTATATCTATCCGTAGGGAGGAGTTTCTCCTCAAATTTAAAAAACAACTATGAAAGCAATTAAAATGTAGAAAAACATTCTTTTTTTTTTTTTTTTTTTTTTCTTTTTTTTTCGAGCTGGGGACCGAACCCAGGGCCTTATGCGCCTAGGCAAGCGCTCTACCACTGAGCTAAATCCCAACCCCTAGAAAAACATTCTTGATTACTTTGAGGTAGCACTTGGCATTTCCATGGGAAATAGATTTAGAGTGGGATGAGTAGCTAGAGTCATATATAGTATATAAAGGACATAGGACCTATTTTAAAGAACAGTGGGGAAAAATACCCACGCTGTTGTTAAAAGTAGTAGTATAAGTAGTAGCATTTGTAATACAGAAAGACTTGTAAAATTCAAGATTATTGGCTTGAGTATTCTTTGAACCTTGATATATTTTCAGCCCTGTCTTAATTACCTCTTTGTAAATTAAACCTTCTTTGGAAAAGAGAGATTAAGCAGTTTTAAAGAGAGAAGTTGAAGGCATGCACCTCATTGTGAGTGTTTTAATGATTGAATGATAATATATTAGGGAAATGTAGATGCAAAAAGAAAGAGGTATAGTTTGATTCAAACTTTGGTATTGGATTTGTCCTAAAATGTATTTTTTATTCTAAAAAGCTGTATTAGTAATATATACTACCTAGTATATAACATTCCCTAGAGCACTCAATGGAAGAACCCTGAAATCAAGGGTATCGCTCTTTATGAATTGAAACTATAATTATTCTCAAACTTTTATTTATTTTGGGTTTTAGAACTTTTAGGGTGTTTTTGTTTGTTTGTTTTTGTTTTTGCTTTTGCTTTTTGGAGAGAAGATTTTTTATATAGTCTATTCTGTATTTGAACTCATGACCTCCTGTTGTAACTTCCAAGGTATGAGATTCCAGCCATGCAGCACACTAGCCTTCCCTTTTTAAATCAATCTAAAGATTGATAGACGCTATCTATATGAAAAGAGGAAGCGCCTGCTCTGATTGGATCCTTATGAGTGATGTGTCTAGAGTGGAAACATTGATACGGACACATACCTTACACACACAGGTTGATACACTCATGTAAACATATGCAAATTGAGGAAAGGAATGTTGTGTTGTTCATGTTGAGATGTGGTCTTGTGCTAATTTAGGTTTGGTTTAACCTAGAACCATAAAATTTTATATGGAGTTTGGCAGCTATGTTAGTACTTAAGCTGATCACTAACACATCCTCTTGACACATAAAAAACCTAGACCTTCTAGGAATATTTCTAGGACATAAACAAGATATTCTGTATGCTATGTGAAGTAGTGCCAGAGACATTCTAATCAAGCACAGTATTACTTAAACTACTGCTTTATTAATTCTAATAGTGAAAATTATTGACTATGTTATGTAGGCGTTCAAAGAAGCCATTTCATCTTGCCTGCTTGGCTTAGTAATTAACATACAGACTATGCTTTGAGATAGGGAATGGAGAATCCTTGAGTCTGTTGAAAAGGCAATAGGAATTTGGGGGAGGAGAAACTGATGGTCTGTGTTGGAAAAAGACCAGCCACAGGGAATTAACACCCTGCTATTATGAACAGCTTAGGTGACCTCAAGAGACTTGTACTCATGTTTGTTGAGAACCTTTGTGAGACTCTGCTGACACCCTGTGAAAAACATCAGTGCACTAGTATTGTTTATCTTCATGTTTGCCAGTAAATATCATAGAAGTTACTGGCCAGAACTTTTACTTGATCATGGCAAAACTTAGTGAAGGTCTTAAATCAGTCAAATGAAATGAATCATGTGTATTAGAATACATATATTTAAAAAATACATTTACTTTGTGCAATTATCCACAGTGCTTTATATAGATATATGATATTATATATGTTTTTCTGTGTGTGTCTGGGTGTATTATGTGTGTGCATGTGTATATATGTGTGTGTGTTTGTACATACATATGTATGTATCTGTGTGTGTATATATCTTGTCCTGTGTATAGGTTAGAGAACTACATAGCAGTCAGTTTTCTGCTTCAGCCATGTGGATGCTGGAGATTGGTCTTAGGTGTTCAGGCTGGGCAGTGAGTGTCTTATTAGCTAAGCCATCTTCCTGGCTCATGTTTCTGTTAAATATAAAAAGCCCAGGTTTTTCTTAAAGTTTAAAATTTAGAGAGATATTATGTCTTGAGAACGAGTACTTTTTTTTTCAGCTGTTTACGTTGTCTTTCTTCATCCTTTATTTGCTGAAAACAGCAAGTGTCTGTACTCTCTGAAGTCATTTGTTAAGTGCTGACTCTTGCAAGAAGAAAACTTAGGAAGTGAATGTAGACGTTGTCAGGAGGAAGCGTAGGGAGGGATGAGGCAACTCAGTGAGGACTGCAAGGGTGTTTTCAAACTGCAGCCTCAAGCCAGTTACTTCCCTCACCTAGCTAATCTTCGCATGCTATCATGGTGTATTTCTTTACATACAGAAGGGGACATATTGGCATTGTCAAATTATCTCCTTTTTCCCTAACACAATGTAAAAAAAATTGCCTATAATTACTGATCTTTTAAACGTTGGTGCTATTGAATTTGAAACATATTGTTTAAGGTTACAGACTAGATGGTGTTAGTAAAAAAAAAAAGGTCTAATGAACCCTTCTTGGTGAAACTAACTTTTAATGACTTTCTTTTAGAGACAAGAATTTATAAATCTTACTACAATAACCTGTTTAATTCAGAGAAGATGTCTTTTATTTTCCCACTTAAATGAAGAGGTTAGTAACTGAAACTTAGAATTTGGGAATGATATGTTATAGCCAGTGGGAACAAGTATGAGACTGGGAATATGTTAATGGTAAAGTTTGTTTTTATTAACATACTCCATATGTTTTGGGGAAAAGGCAGAGAAGAGGAAAGATTTTAGAGTCATGCCCAGCATTTTAAAATAGATCTTTTTTCTTTTGAGACATATAGATGAACGTAGTCTTAAACCTCAAGTCTGGAAGATTGTCACTGGGTGCATCACAGTGTAGATTTATAGACTGTCTTAGTTCTTTATAGAAATGGCTTAGGAATATACAGCTGAGGAGCACCCTAAAGTGAGAGTAGGGTTCTTAACATTATTAACAAATGCCTTATATCGCTGCTAATATTTGTGTGTGTGTGTGTGTGTGTGTGTGTGTGTGTGTGTGTGTGTGTATACACACCATTAATGTTCACCAACACTAACTGCATATGGTGGAAGACCAAGAAAAAAATTTGTGTTGCTAATAAAATTAAGTACTAACTTTAAAAAATAAAACCTTACCCCTGTAAACTGTTCTGTATGAGCTGTTTCCAGGGAAATGTTGATTAAGTAGTTTCCATTTTGGTATTACAGTATGTCCTGCTGCGACTTGCTGAGTATGTCAAAATCTGTTAAGTCAGAGAAGCAGCTCCAGCTTTAACCTCTTCTACTTATTATGGTAGAAACTAGAAATAGAAACGTACTAAGAGTTTTATAGTGTATCGAATTCCTGCACGTCTCTTAGGGTAAGTAAAAGTTTTCTAAAAAGGTTGAGATTTCAGAACCAAGTCAGTACTTTATGTGTTAACACAGAATACCCTTTTTTCATGCTTTCCTTAAATACATGTTTGACATTATAAAAAGTTTTACGTTTGAGTCATGGGATTGCTGTGTAGCTAGGCTAGTTTAGAAGTCACTTGCCTCCTTGTCACTGCTTTTAGGTGTGTGAGAAACATAACTTGCATAATGGGTGTGTTGTGTAAAAAAAATTTATATGAAACACTAAAGAAATATGTTTTCTGACTTATTCTGATATGTTATTCAAGAAACTTGATTATCCAGATTTTTTTTTTTTTTGGTTCTTTTTTTCGGAGCTGGGGACCGAACCCAGGGCCTTGTGCTTCCTAGGCAAGCGCCTACCACTGAGCTAAATCCCAACCCCCAGATTTTTTTAAAAGGTTCCGACCAATACCTGATTTCTGGTAATTATTTATAAAATGTAGTAATTAAATATTAACTGAGAATAGTTCTTAGCCTTTAAATGGGGCTAACAGTATGTTGAGTGTACTTTCTGAATAAACGTTTATTGTATCAGTACTTCCTTTATCAATGAGAGGGAGAGGAGGGAACCTCAGATACACATTCTGTTTTATGTGAGTTTGTACTCTGGTCAGTGTTAGTTTCCTCCTCCTTCCATCCCTTGCCCCTTCCTCCACCTCCCCCCATTCTTTTCCCTTTCTTCTCCCTACCCCTTGTCCCCTTCCCTCCCCTCTTTGATTTACTTTTGAGACAGACTTTCTTGTAGTCCAGGTTTCCCTTCTGACCCTCCTTCCTCAGTGTGATGTGTTCTACTCTGTGCCATCTATGCAGTAATGGAGATTAAACATAGAGGTTTGTGTACTTCCAGCTGGGCTGTATTCCCAACCCCTGTAGTGAGAACTAATTAGCTACAGAGTCTCTTATTTTGTTGTAGTTTTTGCTTGTCTACCATTTAACATTTTACTATAAAGGAACAGAAATATCAGTTACTTGGAAAGTAAAGCTGTCAATTATAGCCTTACTTTTCAAGACTGTCTCATATGTAAATCTGGCTGTCCTATAACTCACTCGGTTTACTAGGCTGGCCTTGAACTCAGAGATCCCCCCTGCTTCTGCCTTTCCAGTGCTGGGTTTAAAGGTGCGTGCCGCTAGCTAGTTAGACTTTTAGCATCATTCACAACTAGATTTAAACTTACTATCAGAATAGACTCAGAAAACAAACTGCAAAGACTGCTTTCCTCAGACTACAGGAAAGAGTGACATCAGTTGATTGTTTTGACAGTGTGTCATTTAGCCCAGGCTAGCCATAAAGCTAGCTTCATGCATCCACCTCCTGAGTGCTAGGTTTACAGGTGTGTGGCCCTGTTGCAAACAGCACGGAATATCCTGTGCTAAGTTATTCTCTGACAGTGAAATAAGTTAGTTCAAACAGATTAAAGTATATACTAGCACGTTTATTGGGAAGGCTTTATTGTGCTGATTCACTGGTCCCAAAGAATGAGTCCAGGAAGTCACTATGGGGAAGGATATGGAAGAGAAAGAAAGAGCTTTCACAAACAAGGAGACAAAAGGCAAGGGTGAGGGTGAGGGTTGGAGATAGACCAACATGTCTGGATTATACAGGAAAGAGTTTCTGGGGGAGGAGAAGTCCAGCCCCTGGAGGCTGAGGGACCTGAAGGTCAAGTCTACTTTGGTGTGTTAAATATTAAACCTAAGCTCCTTGTCTTTGGTCTAAAAACCAACACTTTGTATAAAAGTATTATCAGAATATTTTATAAAAACCAACACTTTGTGTAAAAGTATTATCAGAATACTTTGTATAAAGTCTTGCAAAGAAAGTCTGTGGTTTTTTGTTTGTTTGTTTGTTTGGTTTTTGATGGGGGTGGTTCTGGAAATGTGTGTTTTTCTTTGGACAAGAAAGTGAGCTATTCAGTAGGACTTTAAATGTTAATTTCTCTAGCTATAATGAGTATGTGGACTATTAAGAATGTGGTCAGAATATTCTTTGAAATAAACATGAATATAATGAACAATTATTTTCTAAGTTTGATTTTAAATAACAAAGGTATTTTATAGTGTATCTGAACTACTAATTTCAAAATAGTAACCTTGAAGAGTCCAGATCAACAACTCTTTCTGAAGGCATTCAAAACAGAGAATTGTCTCTTAAAAGTCCTGTTTTAATTATATGTGTGTTACATGTATATGACTGTGCACAGGTATGCACCTATATAGTCCAGAGAAGGACATACTTTTCTTGCTCTCTACCATATTTCCATGAGACAGGGTCTTTTACTGAACCAGAAGCCACCATTCTGACTGGGTTGACTGCCCAGCAGATTCCAGGAATGTGCATGCTGCTATGTCCCAGTGTTGGTGTTACAATCAATACCACCATGCCCAGTTTCTTTTTTCATGGGTGTTAGAGATTCATACTTAGATCCTAATTTTGGTCAGTAAGTGTTCTTAACCATTGAGCAATCTCCTAGGTCTCATTTTAATTCTTAGCAATATATGAATTATAGGTAATGGTGAATAGTAATGTTGACTGAACCTGTGTGCAAGTAACCATTTATTTAAATTCAAGTGGTTATCAGTTTTGCTCTATCTTTTCCAGTAAAGGTATTCTATAGTGTGTTCAAACTATATCATTATTATAGCAAGATTACTCGTTTTAGAAATTATCTAAGTACAGGAAAATAACAGGAAAAATAGTGCTTATCAAGAGTCATAACTGCTTATTTACATTTTCATGCTGATTTCTTTCCTGTTTTTTTTCTTTATATGTGTTTATTACATTTAAGTTGAGATCATACTGTTTCTATAATGGAGTTAGAAGCTAACATTCAAAGCATTATAATAATATTTACATTATAGCTCAAATTTTTATGGCACAAGGTATTTGTGTTAGAGTTCAAAAATTTTGTCTGAAAGGTTCATATAGTATTTTATTTTTATTTATTCAGACCAGCAGACAAAATTTTAGAATTTCCTGTTTAAACTATAGTCATTTAAAAATTATAAGTTTCTATTTTGTTATTGTATGTGTATTGGTGTTTTGCTTACATGTATCACATGTGTGTAGTACTCTTGGATGCCAGAAGAAGGGATACTTGAGAACTGGAGTCACAGATGGTGTGAGCCTCTGTGTGGGTGCTGGAGATTGAACCCAGGTTCCCTGCAAGAGCCTCCCTCCAGCTCCCAAACTGTAATCATTTAAACATGTGAAAACACCAAGGTTGTGCACTTCCTAAAACAAAAGCAAAACTAGAGTCAAAAGAAGATAAGCAGGTGGCTAGATTTGGCCTATGGCTTATTTCTCAACTCCTGCTTTGGAAGATAACATGCTTTTGTTTTATTTATATTTCAATGTGTATGTTTGTGTGTGTGCTTGCCCATGTGCCATAATCTTTAATGTTTCTTGACATGGTTTCCTTAAAGGCAAGGAGTAAGTCCACTGACCCTGATTGTGACTTCAGCCTCCTTATTTCAGGAGTAAGCCAGCTCCTGAGAGGGAGGTCTGACCTTGACTAGTAAGATAGGCTGCTCAGATTCATTGGTAGAAGTACTTACTGTGTTTGGCAGTGAGCTTCACTTAGTTTTTGTAGGAATCAGGGCAGGTACTTAGAGGGTGGAACCTTCTAGTGAATGTCCTGGCTGCATGCAAAAACTGGATTTTCCTTGACCTTACTGCTATATTTTTTAATCCATTTTTCTAACTTTAGAGATGAACTTAAACAATAAATTTATATTAGCAGAGAAAAATAAGGATTAAAAATAGAGAAACAATGAAGTAGCCAAAGATAACTGTTGTGAATCTCCTTTCTTGTTTAAGGTAAAAATGATGTCTTGTAATGTATCTATTGTGGAAAGACAGCTGTAGTTTTGGCTTTGCTTGTTTTGGATCATTTTTTTTTGGGTGTTTGTATATATGCTCTATTTCTTACTTTAATCTTAAAGTATTCCAACTGACCTTTAAAGAAATGTGTGTGGGGCAGTAATAGAGAGTAAAATAAGACTATATGCTCTTACTCCTTGTCATTGTCTTTAATGGTACATACAGAGTTTAAAGTGCTTGACTTTGAGGGGCGCAGATTTATATACTGACTTACAGATTTGTAGCTGTTGGACAGATATCAGCTTTATTCAGTTTGAGCTCTCTTTAGATGGATCTCCTTCATAGTACTGTGTTTCATAAGAATGTTTAAAAGAAATGTAGTACCTGTGTTTACCTTTCATCCTACGGTCAGTATTTAAACACAGTGGACTCAAGGATTTGAGAGGTAAATTCTAGATAGTCTTTCATAGTGTGCTCATTTTCAAATGTAAAGTGCTTGCTTAAAAAAAAACACAGAGGTGTGGTAATGAGGTTTATGTTTTCAATTAATTCATGTTATATGTACATATGGTACAAGTAGATGTCAGAGGACAACTTGTAGGAGTCAGTTCTCTTGTACCATGTTGGTCCAGCAATTAGACTCATGCTGTCATGCTTGACAGTACACATTTCTTTCCCTATTGAGCCATCTTTTCAGCCCTGGGAAAAAGGTACTTTTGGTTTTTCAAGATAGGGTTATTCTATGTAGCCCTTGCTGTCCTGGAACTTGCTTTGTAGACCAGGCTGGCTTCAGATTAAAAGAGATCCTCCTGCTCTGCCTCCTGAGTGCCGAGATTAAAGACATACCTGATGCCACCTTTCCCCTGGCTCTTGGTAAAAAGTTTTTAAATGAGAAGAGTTTTTGTTGTTGATTTGCTCTGTCTCTTGTCCTAGTATAATCTTTCACTTGGAATCTAGATTAGAGTTTCTTGGTGGTATCTTTAGGATATGGTTCTGAAATGCTATTGAACTTTAAAATTTTCCTTAGCAGCTTTACCAGAATGTATAAATTAAATATCATATAAATTCTCCAAGTTTTTGGCCTAGTGTGAGAAAGTGTGTTTCTCTCTCCTAGGCCTTATTTGGGCCTTGGTCTTGAGTTGAATATTCCCAGCCGAACAGTTTCTTTAACTACTGTTTTCCTACTAATAGAAAAGGGTTTGCTCCAATTTGATAGTCTATTTTTTCCTGATTCTCTGACCTTCTTTCTCCTTTCTTTAGTATCCCAATGGTAGATAGGAAAAAAAGTAGTTTACACGTATAGGCATAGGAAAACTGAAAAGTGAACTTGCGTAGAAGGGTTAACTTAGTGGTCTTATCTTCCTTCCAGTCCTACTAATTGATGTGTTTTAATGTCTTTACACTTTGTTTGGATTTTTAATTTGTTTAGCCAGTTTTTGGGCCATTAATTAAATCTGGAAGCATCTGTGCAGAATAGAAAACATCTTCAAAAACATAATTTTTGTATATTTATGTTTGTGTACTTCAGTGTATGTATACCATGTGTGTGCTGGGGCCCTGTAAGGTCAGAAGATGGCATTGGATCCCCTGGAATTCAAGTTAAGAGATGGTTGTGAGGTGTTATGTAAGTCCTGGGAACTAAACCTTGGACCTATGCAAGAGCAGCTCTTAGCTGCTGAGCCACATTTCTAGCCTCTGGAAAAACATGTTTTACAGTGAATATAGAGACAGATGTGCTTCCTGCTTGAATGATGATGATCTACAGGTTTTAAACATATTTAAGGTTAATGTTTTTATTGGCAAAACATTTAACAGTTTATAAAGAAATAAGAACTGGCTACTAATTTTGGGTATCTTAATTCTTTTGTCAGAGCCATCAAGTTAAATCTCATATAAACACAAGTATGCTATAGTATCTAGGGAGAAACAACTATTTTTTAATTCACTTTGTAGTAATTAACTGTCTTAACAGTCAGTGTAGGAAAAGTAAGTGATTAATGTCAGTGAATTTTAAAGTATGTTACAGTGACAAACATTGTAGGATTTACTAAATTTTCTTAAAATCATCTTAACTAAAAAATTTCCTTTCAGGGGCCAGGAAGATGGCTCAATGATTAAGAGCACTGGCTGCTCTTCCAGAGGACTGGGGTTCAATTTCCAGCACCCACATGTCAGCTCACAACTGTCTGTACTTCCAGTTCCAGGGATCCAACACCCTCATACAAACATATAGACAAAACCCAATGCACATGAAATAAGTCATTAAATAATAAGTCATTGAAAACATCAGCAACAACATTTTTATTATAGATCAATTGATTGATTGATTGATTGCATATGTGCTGGATTCTGCTGAGGTGTATGTGTGGAGATGAGAGAACAGCTGAGGGGAGTGAGTCACTTCTCTCTTTCACCATGGGGGTTCCAGAGATCAAACCAAAGTTGTCAATCTTAGTAGCAAGTGCCATTATCTGTTAAACCATTTTGTTATTCTGAAATGATCTTAACTTTTAAACTTGCTCCCAAATCATTCTCTTAACTATTTTTGTTTCCATCTTCTTCCCTGTTACCTCCTCTTTTTCCTCTTCATCATTAAGTTTTATTTTGGGAATGAAACCCAGGGCCTAACACCCTCTAACAATGCACTGAATCCTTAAGTCTTTTGCTTCTGACTTTGTACTTCTTGTTAACATTAAAATTTAAAACCTTTTATTTCCAAAGTCAGAATTTGAAATAGATCCAGGAACAATTTTTTGAAATAAATCATTTTATTAATGATCAAAACAAAAAATTTTAGATCCATTATTTTATATGTATGAATATTTTGCCTGCATCTGTGTATATGTGGTGTATGCATGTGTGGTGCCTGGAGAGTTCAGATGAGGGCATTGGATTTCCTGGAACTGGAAGTAAAATGGTTGTTAGACAGACACGGGGTGTGGCTGCTAGACCAGAGTCTGTTTCTTTGCAAGAGCAGCTAGTGTTCTTAACTGCTTAGCTGACACTCCAATCCCAATCCTTATGATTTGAGTTTAATAGCTATAATTATTTGGCTTCTTACTAAATGGTAACTCTTAGTTGTCTGTAAAAGGACCATGGAAATAAATACCCATGGTATTGCCATCCTGATGTGCCATCCTGGTGTTGCTGTAATTTCTAAAAAGGCTGAAGTATGAAAAGAGAGACATTCTGTAGTATCTTATAGAATGTTGAGGACTTTGAAGTAACAACCTTAACCTTCTTAAGCAAAACATGATCTAATTTTTTGTTCATAGTATGATTGATACCTATCTTTCTGTTAGTTACATTTGAATCTTGGCTCCTTGTGAAACTGGAGACTTATTTCTTAATGTTAGGTTACTTATATCCATTAGTAAGAATATTTGAAGAGTCTATGTGACAATGAGAGTTGAAACTGAGAAGAAGTTAGAGGTTACCTTCTTCTAAGTAGTTATTGACACATGTACTTATTTTGTTGCCCACTGAAACACCTGTAAAACCAGGACAAAATAAATGGATGAAACAGCTGTTTGAGGACTCTACAGAATAAATAAATACCAGGTGGATTGAGAAAGAAGACTAGAATTCAAAGTACTATCAGACTGGTGCTTGAGCATTTTTTTTTCTTCCAGTATTCTTGGACATGGAGTTTTAAGCACCATCTGACCTAGACAGAAAGCATCAAAAGAAGTCTTCTAGGTGTGCTCAAAAAGCTGTAGAGATAACTCCTCAGTTCAGAGCCTTGACCTTGCCCCACTTTTCTCTCACGGCTTTGTCATCTGAAGCTGCAGTGCATAGCCAGAACTATGAGGGATGGAAAGAAGCTTTCCTCTGCAGCTGACAATCATTGTTCCCCTCACATTTCCCCTCTTTTACTTGATCAAGGCACTGTGCCATATGTAGCCAATTAGGGAATGGAAAAACCAGCTCCTAGTTGGAGAAGTGAGAAGAGACAAGTTCAGAAATTAGGCACATGTAGGGAGAAACTTAGAAAAGCAGCGCTGTCATCTCACTGAATTTCATCATGATGCAAACAGCAAACATGAACTTTATAGTGGCTGTTATAGATGGTTCTGACAAACATGTGAATGTTCTGGAAATCAGTGGAAAGGTCTGAGTAGAGAAATCGATAAGGGAAGGTATGGGAATATTAGAAATGAAAAGCACTAAGAGGACAACTTATCAGCAGAATGTGACAAATGAAATAAATCAGTAGAAACGTTCCACCTGGGCAGTAGAGAATGCACATTAGAGCTAACAGAGCTTCCAGGAGTATGGATTATAGAACGTTGGCTATTTGAAAACAGTCACACAGTGAGGAAGTGTTTGGAGAGCTGGGTAGCTAACAACCTCCTGAGTAAGAGAAGACTAGAAAGATACAGAGTTAGAGAACCCAAAGTCGAGCAGCTTGGAAGAAATCCGTGCTGTGTCTTCGTAGATCTGGAAATAACACAGAAGGAAAATCAGGAAGTAGGAAATAGCCAGAGAAAATTGATACCCTCTTTCCCTAATTACCTTGACTTTCACATCAGAACCCATGGAAATGAGAAGAAAGAAGCTAAAGAAATGTTTAAAATACTCAAAGAAAAGCACTATTTACAACTAGAGAAGTGATTTTTAGATATGAACAAGGATAATGATTTTTAGAAGGTGATGTAATGATCCAGGTAAAGAACGGTATTCATTGGTCAGCAGACCTGCTCCAAAAGAGAACTAAGTGTGTTCTTTAGCCAAAATGGAAAATGATATTCAGAGGAGATTTGGATGTTAGGAATGAGTGAAGATGAAAACAGTCATAGACCATTTTCTTCCATGAGTTCTTTAAAATATGTTTAGTGGTAGTAACAAAAAATTGTGAATGGATACATTATTATAGGTAACATTTATAGACCATTTGGCATGTTGTGAAAAGTTAATTGTATTTTATAATCCATGGAGCTACTATAAAAAGACTTAAAGGTGTTAAGGCAACAATAGATAAAGATGAAATGCTCAACCTGAAAGAAGGCAAGCTAGGGGAAACAAGCAAGCAAAAGGAAGAATATAATGTCAAGTATAGATTCTTACATAGCAGTAATGTAAGTTTTAAATGACATATAAGCGCACTATTAAGAGTTTTTAAGAATACATTACAGGTGTCTCTGTTTGCTATTTATTAGAAGCATACTTGAAATAATGTAACGTAGGGAATGCTAAAAGTGAAAAGATGAAACAAAGACAAAATGTACATACTCTAATGGACAGGAAACATGAGTATTAGTAGCAAAGTAGACTTGAAATACTCATTGTGCAGGGAAATATTGACAGACAACAGACTTTAAAAATGTACAAAGCAAAATTTAAGAGTACCTAAAGTTAAAATAAACAATTAAGTAGGGTTGTTGATATCAGTACCTTTCTTAGGGACTAGTAGAACCAGGAGACACAGACCATCAGGTTTATAGAACTCATGGGTAACAACACTATTAACCAGCTGGATCAATTTAACATTTGTAGAATAGTTTACCCAGTGTGGTTGTTTGAATATGCTTGGCCTGGGGAGTGGCACTGTTGAGAGGTGTGGACTGGTTGGAGGAAGTGTGTCACTATGGGAGTGGGCTTTGAGACCCTCCTTCTGGCTACCAGATGCCAGTTCTGTTTTTGGAATAAGGTCTGGAACTCTCAGACCCTCTACAGCCTGGCTGCCTGGACACTATTATGCTTCCCACCATGAAGATAAAGGACTGAACTTCAGAACCTGTAAGCCAGCCCCAATTAAATGTTGTCTTTTATAAGAGTTGCCCTGGGCATGATGTCAGTTTACAGCAATATAACCTTAAGACACCCAACATGAGCAGGATATAAATTCTAAGTACACATGGAATATTTTTGGTAAACCATAGATTTGCTCTCAGTATAAATCTTAACAAATATAGTTGAGCCTCATACAAAATTTTTCTATTAGATCTATTTGTAGATTCAACAGCAGACTTTTAAATAAACTGTTTGGTCACAGATTAAGGCTAATGGGAAATTAAAAGATGTTTTTAACTAATATAGCATATTTGAAATTACACAGTATATTCAGAATCGAAAGGAAATTGGTTATAGTTAGTGCTGATAATAGAATTATAAAAAGACCCCAAACTAGTATCTCATTTTCATTTTAAGAAACTAAGCAAAAGAAGACAGAATAAATCCAAAAATAAAAGAAAAACCATTAGTTCAAAGCAGAAATACTAGTTTAAATCAGTGAGAGTTGAATTTTCTTTTTTATAGGTGAGTAAAATTAAGTTGTAGAAGTATGATAAAAAAGGAAAAACCAATACAGCTAATATTGAAGAAACTCCAGAAATCCAAAGGGCACCGAGAAGTACAACAAGACAGTTTTACATAAATATAACAACTTAAATTTTTAGAAAACAACAAAAACTGGGAGTATATCTTGTTTGTCTGTGGCCATACTACCCTGAACATATCTGATTTCTTCTTATCTTAGAAGCTAAGCAAAGTTGGGCTTTCTTAATACTTTGATAGCACAAAGGCATATAATGTAATCCTAGATGCCCAGTGAAAACTAGGAGGAAGAATAAGCCGAGAAAGCAAGACTGACAAAACGTCCTGTAGAAGATACTGTGACACAGCATCCAATAGGAGCCCTAGGGCCCACTGTGCCAGCTTTCTTGAATGCCTTGATACCTCTGTGGGATGATGTTCCTCCCAGAAGGGCTGGTACCTAATAACAGAGTTACAAAGAGCTATGATATCCAAGGTCTTAACTCCCAAAATGTTACAGAGAAGCTCTTCAAACTTTATTTGAAGGAATTCGTACATTTTAAGTTGACATCTAAACTTATAAATTATGTATATAATTATATATGCTATTATAATAAAGTGTATAGTTTACATGTTTGAAAGTAACATTTAAAATTAAGTTGCTGTTTTAAATGTTCCCTGTGAAACGGCTGTAATAATTTGATTCCTACTGTTATCACTTTAAAAGAACAGGTTAAGGTGCTGGGATTGTGAAACTCTGTGTTGCTAATGTGGAGGACATGATGGTGTCTCTCACTAGGGCTTTTGTGGAAATCAGCACTTTTGCCTTGTGTTGATGAAGATTACTTTGCACAGGTTATTGTTTCTGGCCATTTCTGATTTAGGACACTGGACCTTGTGTAGTAAATCAAAACTTCCCTCTTGAAGTTGTCAGCAGTGTCCCACTGTGGTTGAAATTCGCTAAGGTTACAGTTTTGTCCTAGTTCAGCTAGTCAATCCCATTCATACCATAATGACCTTTGAAACTACTTGTGTCAGTTTGTAGGAATCTTTGCATCACGAGAGTGACACTCCTTTAATTACAAAAGCCAATCAGCATACAAAAGGTGTGGTAGACCTTCTAAATTCTCTACTGTCATAACTCCAGGACTGAAGTTTGGAATGGTCACAAAATTAAGTAATAATGACAAGATTAACAAACCACTCTACTCCTCAAATTCTGGCCTTATATCTTCTTGATTAGGAGTTAATAGTTTGGTCATTTGTATGTAGTTATTCCCAGAGTGTGTTATTGCTCAGTATAATTTGGGTAATAATCAGAACAAAAGGTTCATGAAGTAACAGACTACCTTAAAAAACATGACCTCTTTTGTCCATCCCCCAACTCCTGCCTTTTTTCTACACTCTTTTCTCCCTCCTCCTTTACTCTTATATCTGCAGTGTTTTTTATCATTCATTCCAGGTGTCAATCTGTATAAAAGGCGGTAATTCCTTAACTTTTGAAGTCTACTGGAACTAGTCCCAATTTGTGTACCTCCTACACAAAACATCTGTTGACAGCTTCAGATGACTTGCCCTTCCCCATTCTAATAGACGCTGCTCAGTCTCCCTGACCTGGCTTTGTGTATGGAAAAACAGGACGGGTTGGGCATTCTTCTCTTAGGCAGTTGCTTTAAAAAAATAAGGCTCCAAGATCTTAACTGTTGACCAAAGGCATTTGTTCTATAAGGCCATTTTCTTTTTTTTCTTTTTCTTTTTTTTTCTTTTTTCTCGGAGCTGGGGACCGAACCCAGGGTCTTGCACTTGCTAGGCAAGCGCTCTACCACTGAGCTAAATCCCCAAAACATCCTTCCTGAGCCCTGCCCTTCTTCTGTTCCTCATGTGGAATAGATTGTTAGCAATACCTTCTTTACAGTGTGCTTGATACTGACTCCCAGATCACCAGACATTACCTTGGTTCTTTAGCAGAGTACAGTGACTTGCACTGGAAGGGTGCTAATGTAGAAAACTTTATATATTTAAAGAGCCACCAGGTTGTTTTCAGATGATTGCAGAGCTGGATAACTTGCATGGAACTTTTGTCAAGAATTGACTGGTTCATTATTGATGCTCCAGATTGTTGTCTCTAGAATAGACTCATACAGTTAGGATGGGTATAGTGAACTCCATTCCTTACTTTAACTGATATGACTGATTGTACTACTTAGTTCTTAGAGCTCTTCTGATTCATCAGTTTACTGGAATTCCTTTAGACTTTTTTTTTTCAATTTTTTTCCATCCTTATTAAATTGGGTATTTCTTATTTGCATTTCAAATGTTATTCCCTTTCCTGGTTTCCAGGCCAACGTCCCCCTTTCCTTCTATATGGGTGTTCCCCTTCCCATCCTCCCCCTATTATTGCCCTCCTCCCATCCCTTAGACTTCTTTATAGACCAGGCATATTAAAATTGGACTTTTGTGTAATTATTAAAAATTCTTGCAATACCTGGATTGTTTTGGTTATTCCACAAGGGAACACGAACATAGAAACGTAAGGAAAAAACTATATAGGTTTCTAAGGTAGGCTGTAATGGTTAATATTTGTTTTGCTGATGCGGTGGGTGACTTTGGTGAGGTTGATACTGTAGATTGATTTCACTTTACTATTTGGAGTCTTGTCTATATTAGGCTTCATTGCAAAATAAATAAGCTTAATCCTGTTTCCTTAGTTACACTAATCCATTCAGCATAGTTGATAGAAGTGAACTCAATCTTCTCTTCGGTTAGTTATAAGAATCTACTTGATTGAGGGTGTCAAGACTTAAAGAAAAATTCACCAGCTGCCCAAGACAGTGGAGAAACATGGGTTGCACAATATGTTGGAGGTAGTTTTCCAAGGACCTTTGCATTGCCACTGGAGTACAAAAAGACGACTGATTGTTTTTTTCTAGTTTAGCCTTTCAAGCAATCTTATATAGTAAACAGCTTTGGCAAACAGACATACCATACCATCTGAACAAAGGGCAGGTCTGTTTACTGTTTATTGTCTCTTCCACAGCAAAAGCCCTATGTGCTTACTGAGTGTTCAGATGGCTTTCTAAACTCTGGCTTAAACTCTGTCCTGAGAACCCAGTATGTTCAGACATCATTTATTAGCCCTGGGGGTTTGTAGAGCTGATATATGCTGATTTTTTAAGCTATGTTTTGCATTCATCCGTGAGAGAGTGATAAGCCTACTTTGTTAGATTATAATTTGGGGCTTCTCAGATTTCTCCTACATCTCGATACTGAGATTATAAGTGCTCCTCTTGTAGGCATTCCCTATCCCTATATTAAAAAAAAAAGTTTGGGAACATCAATAGAAATTTCAAATGTAAGCCAGGTGGTGTTGTCACACACCCTTCATCTTGGCACTCAGGCAGAGACAGGTAGATTTCTGAGTTTGAGGTAGTCTAAAGAGCCAGTTTCAGTCATCATGTCTGGCTGACAAAACTGGTTTAGATTCAGGTACCTATCAAAAAGGAAAATAGTTGATAGCCTGTTAGGAATTGGGTTTTGAAGTTCATTTAAGAAAGAATATGGCTATTTCAGTGCTGCAATAGCCACTGATGACCAAAACACAGCTTTTGAGCAGGAACATGGACGGTGCCTCAGAACTGTTTGGCTCACTGCCTCTAGAGTGCTGGAATTTTGCTCACATACTCTTGCAACATAAATGTGGCCAATGTATTTTGAACAATAAATTAATATTTAATTACTTTATTTAGACAAAGGATTTTTTCCATTACAAAGTTCTACAACATTAAAAAAAAATCCAATCATATTAAGTATCTTTTTGACACCATACAAAAAGACTGTATTAGAGAGGTATTGTTCTAGAAAAATCTAGGAGCCTCTTTACGTGCATTTATATGAATATATTAACCCATGTGTTAGGAGATGGGAACCTGCTGGGAGAAACTGAGGCAGATGTGTTGATTGCATCTTTTTCTTTTAGAGACTTCAGTGCTATTCATACATATAGTTCAGTTGGACATTATTGGTTTGAATACCTTCTTAAAAGGATACTTTATTTTTCCCATGGATAATATTGTGAAATAATAAGGTTTCCTCTCCCTCTTTTATAACCTGTTGCCTAATTTCTAAGTATAATTTCATTTCTTCAGCTATTCAGGCTCTTTGCAAAGAAGCAACAGTGTGAAGAACCATTATGTCTCCCCTCCCAAAAGCTAATGCAAGCGGCTACATGTATAATATTACACTGAAAAATTGTTAAATTAAATGAATACATTGTTTAAGTGGTTTATTTTTCTACATGAGCAATTAGGTAAGCATGTTATTTCAGGTGGAAGACTTGGAGACTGTATGTAGGTGGAACAATGGCAAGCTTTTGTTAGGGAAGACTTCATGGAAGAATATGAGTAAGTAGGTGAATAGCTAGGGTGGTAATATAGTTTAATCTTTGTAAATAAAGGGGAGCAACAAACTTGTATTTGAAACCAAGGGCAGGAAGTAAGTGGAGGGGCAAAACATTTCTGTAGAGTTGATGTATACTAATTTCATGTTTATACCTCTTTCAATTTCAGTGAAATAAACATTTTGAGTGGGAAATTTTTCTTTGCAGTATCATATATAACAAAACAGTATACTAAAAGCTAAGTTAAAAGGAGAAAAATTACAGTTTCAAATACAGAGGGTATAATAAATTTTGTTTGCTATTGTGGGTAAAATATGGGTGGAGAGAAGGTTTAGAAGCAGGAAGTAGAAAGGACATTGACAGTACTAGCTCTGAGGGCTGGGCTGAGGTACATTTTTATGTCGAAACAGGAAGACTTAAGGTGAGCTGCTGAGGTCCAGCAGGGAACGAATGAGACTAGAAGTAGGACCTCAACAGTGGCTTAGCCTCCAGATATGGGCCTTGGCTTTCTCCAGTTATTAGGAAGCAATTTGAGTCTAATATGGAACCAGGTTCATAGCAGACGGCAGCAAGGATACAAAACTTGTTCTTTGCCAGGCCTGACTCTTGTAGTGATGGAGACCTAGAAGATAGGAGCTCGTATCGAATAGACTGTGTTCACTGTGTGACTTTGACTTGTAATAATGCAGACTATGATGTTGAATACTTGCAGATTTCTTTTATTCTTTAGTAATCTTAGTGATCATTATTCCTTAGATCAGTGGTTCTTAATCTGTGGTGTATAGCCCCCTTGGAATTACATATTAGATATTTGGCATATCAGGTATTTTCATTAGGATTCATAATATTAGCAAAATTAAAGTTATGAAATAGCAACAAAATAATTTTTGGTTGGGGTCACACAAAATGAGGAACTATATTAAAGAGTTGTAGCATTAGGAAGGTTGAGAACCACTGGCTTAGATCTTTTCTTGTCAGATCACATGGTTGGTAGAAGGAAATAACATCCTGACTTAGAGGGATTTCTTAAGTGAAAGAAGAACAGGTTGCTATTTCTGGCTTGCACAAGTGGGAGTGGAATGAGGAGCTAGGTGGGCTCTCATCTATTTTAGGATATTGAGCCTTTTCTGTTGATATATAAGAGGCATTAAGTGTCACTTAAATATTAAAACTTTTTTGTTTGTATTGCCATATGGAAAGATTAGCTAGTATTATGTGAAATAATCTTAGGTAGTATTCCTACTTTATACATCAAGGAGATTAAGTAACATCAGTTGGTTCTTAAAGAAGTGACATGTAAGTATCTGGTTTGGTTCCCTTTAGTGCTAACCCTAAATCTATTGGGCACTTGATTTGTATCAGATTCTTATCTAGGTATTTCATTTAATCTTGTAGAATCTAAGGACGTTGAAATCTGCTAAACCATCCATATTAATCAGTTCTCCTTATGAAATGTTGATTGATGATTTTGGCTCACTGGCCACTGGTACTTAGACATACACATCCACATTTCGGCTCCAGCAATGTGAGTTGTCCTGTTACCAAGAGCCAACTGTTTGTTGTTTTCAAATCTTTTTTGTTTGCTTTTTTTTTTTTTTTTTTTTTTTTTTTTTTTTTTTTTGT
This sequence comes from Rattus rattus, assembly GCF_011064425.1. NCBI lineage: Eukaryota > Metazoa > Chordata > Mammalia > Rodentia > Muridae > Rattus > Rattus rattus. Next base: position 66,352,671 of record NC_046161.1, on the reverse strand, counting down.
GTTGTTGTTGCTTTGGTTTTGGAGACAGGTTATCACTATATAGCTCTGGCTGGCCTGGAACTACACTGGAATGCATAGACCAGTCTGGCTGGTCTGGAACTCATAAAATCACCTGTCTCTGCTTCCCAAATGCTGGTATTAAAGGTGTGTGTGGACCATCATACCTGGTGAGAAGGGTGCCTTATGGAATCTGGAGCTCACTAATTGGCTAGACTGGTTGGTCACTGACAGGGATCTTCCTGCCTTTACTCTGCAGTGCTGGGTTGAGGTATGCTGACATGCTTGGTTTCACTTGTATTCTACATGCCCAGACCCATGAACTGGTGCTTGTATAGCAGGTACTTTACTGATTGAGCACCTCCCATTTCCTCTTTTCAGATATCTTACCTGTGCACCTGAGCTCTCTCCTTGTAATTTAGGACTATTGAACCTGTTTTGTTTCAGTCAGCAAAATGATCTCAAACTGGAAATCTTATCAAGCAACATAATGGGATGTTATTATACTGTAGAATAAGGGATGAGAAAAATAATTAACACCTGAGAGCTTTAAATACTTAAAATGCACATACATAATTTAAAAAGTAAAGTATCACCAGTATCAAGAGCATTTAATGAAACCTTAAACTATATTAATCAAAACATGATTTCATTGTCATAGATGCTTTGTTCCCCCTCATAATCTTAGGTGGAGTGATCAGTTCTTTTTCAAACTTTTAAGATTACTTACCCAATATAGTGTTTATGGGAACATGTTTAGGATTTTCACTACTCAAAATGGTATCATAGGAAGAGTGGTTAAGAAATTTCAGGATGGAAATAAAGGAGAAGTGGAAAGAATATCCAGCCAGATTTTTTTATGATAATGTATTATTTTATTTTTATTGGATTTTTTAATTTACATTTCAAATGTCTGGGTTACCTATCCCATCCCCTTCCCCTTCTTATATAAGGGTGTTCCCCTCCCTAACCCACTCCCCCCTCAAGACTTGCCTCTAGTGACTCAGTTCCTTCAGCTAAATTCTATTTCAAGGCCCATCCTCAGCAGGAATGAAATATTTATACACCTGAGCCTTGTTGGGCAGTGTACATTATTCCACAACATTTCCTTAGTTCGAAAAGTTATACAGTTTAGCAGAACAAAAAGTCAATACAGAAAATAAAATATGTGTTCTACTTTGCTCTGTATAAGTTTGCTGAATTTTAAGTCTTTCAGAATTCATCTAGTATTTCGTTACAATAGTTTCATTGTAAGTTTGCATTTCCCTGTATGTAATTAATAAAGCATTGTTTTGTCTCAGTAAATATATATATTTAGTTTTCATTTATTTGATAAAATATGCACTTGAAGTATATTTGTTCAGTGTTTCAGATTTCAGAGATGTATGCTTGTGTAATCAGGACATCATTTCCTTATACCCTTTCAGTCTATTTTCCTTAACGAGCTTCTCTTGAAGCCAGTCATTTGATTTCTGTCACTGAAAATTAGTTTAGCCTGTCTTAAAAGTGATTTCATAGTAATGGAGTTGTATAGCGCCATCTCTTTTCTGGCTTCTTTGGTATAATGATCTTAGAGAGTCACCCAACCTTTTGCAAATATGTGAAATATTTGACTTTTAGTCCTGAGTCACAGTTTTCTATATACTTGTGTTTATTCATTTATATAAATTTGTATTTCTTACATTTTTTCTATTTATGAATAAAGTAGTGTATAATTTTTGTATCAGATTTTTTTTTGTTGTTGTTTTTTGTTGGTTTTTTTGAGACAGGACTTCTCTGTGTAACAGCCCTGGCTATCCTGGAACTCACTTTGTAGACGAGGCTGTCCTGGTACTCACAGAGATCCACCTGTATCCGCTTTCCCAAGTGCTGGGATTAAAGGTATATGCCACTACTGCTCAGCTCTATAAGTGGTTTTAGTTTTTTGAAATTTATCTTTCTTGGGTGAATACCTAGGACTAAAATTGTTGGGTTACACTCTAAGCATCTGGATAATATTGTCAGAACATGGAAAACTATCCTCCAAATGGTGGTACAGTTCTGTATTCTTGTAAGAAATGTTTGGTGTTGCTTCCCAGTGTCTGTAACATTTGGCGTTGCCAGTCTCTGACAGACTCCCCATTCCTGTGCATTCACAACTCATTGTGGATTAAATCATGTTTAAATCATGGAAACTGATGATGTCGACCACCTTTCCCTGTGGAAAGGTGTGCCTAAACTGATTTGTCAATGTATTACTTTAAAGCTTTTTGTCCCCGCTAGTTATTATTCTCCCAGGGTTTGTCTTTCCCTTTCATTGCCCTAACAGTCCTTTGAAGGTTTTAGTTTTGATGAAATAATATTACTAAATATTAATTTTTGTGACTAAAGCATCTTCAGTCTTCTCCAAAAACATTTTTGTTTTACTGTGTTGACAAATTTTGTAGTTTTAGATTTTCCATTTAGTTCTTATAGCCATTTCAGAACTTGAAATACTAGTGTAAAGTCCTAAAAAAAAGTTTCTATAAAATATTCTGTAGCAGGACTGAGATTATAGGTCAGCAGTAGATCACTTTCCTAGCATGTGTTAAGACCCTCTAGTTCAATTCCCAGCACATTTTAAAAAAAAACAAACCCAAACAATAAAAAGAAAGCTGTCTAGCTGCTCTAGTGCTGTTCATAGCTGTCAGTTATTCATTGACTTAATTGAAAATCATTTGATCACTTTTGATTGTGTGTATATACGCGTATGATCGTGTTTCTTAATTTTTTCCCTATTTTCCTATTTCATGTTTCAGTTATTCCAAGTTTATGTCTTGAAATTAGATTATGTCAGTTTAGTTTTCCTTAAGATATTATTTGTCAATTTCTGGTGTTTACATTTTCATGTCTGTATATTATTTGTCAATTTCTGGTGTTTACATTTTCATGTCTGTGTCTGGTAAGTAAGCTCATCACTTTTTATTTTGAAGCAGTTTGGTAGAATTTTAGTTGACTTTTGTTTTATTGTATTTAAAAATTTTTTTCTCATCAAGCAAAGTGTATTCTGTAACACTCATGGATTATCTCATGAAGTTATTTTTATTTTGATTTTAGAATTATCATATGGTAAAATTTGTTTCCTTTTAGCTTACAACATTTTAATATCTGTGTTACTCTTACCACACTAAAGATGCCTGTATGTCTTGTTCTAAACGCACTGGTCTGTTCTCTGATGCTGTAATCAGTTTCTCTTTTTGAAATTGCATTTAATTATAATAATAACTGAGTGTTGGCTCTCCCTAGGCATATCTTTGAGGTTTGATTCAATGTTGTATTATTATAGTATATATATTAGAGTATATCTGGTTATTTGGTCAATAGCATTGTTTAATTCATTTATGTTCTTTGTATTTCTTGAAAAAATAATGATTAGGATGATTATGAATATTTTGTGCGTGTTTTCTGTAAGAATAATAGTTTTCATTTCTGTGGGTAGGTTACCTAGGAGTGGTACCTTCCTTCCTCTGGTCATGCTCTATGGCCCATGTTATCCCTTACTACTTGCTGGGATTACAGGCATGCAAATGAATGAATGAATAAATAAATAAATTTTAGAAAGCAATGTTCCCCCCCCCCCCACATTGGCCTTTACTCTTGGTAGTCATGCAGTGTTCCACTGAGCTACATCCCTGGCCTTTCCTATATTTTTTTTTAAAAAAAATGCTTATTTAAAAATAATATTCAATAATATAAATAGGTTAAATTTATAATATATAGTCAGGAAGAAAAATAGGACACCCCTATCTATTATTTCTGTTGAGTCCAAACCATATACTGAGGTCTTTAGTATTCCTTCTACTCTTCCTAGCTAGTGCCTCCTCCTCCTCCTCTTTCTCTTGTCTCTTCTTCTTTCTCCTCTATTTGTATACAGTGGTAAAAGAAAAATTGATACCTATCTTTATTTTCACTTGTTAAATAATCAACCAAAAATATGTAAAGGTGTTTTGCATGTGTCTGTACCACATGTATGCCTGGTACCTGCACTTGGCAGAAGGGCATTGGATCCAGAAACTGGAGTATCTAATGGTTCTGAGTCACTATGAGGGTGCTGGTAATCACTTTCAGTCCTCTAGAAGAGCAACCAGTGTTCTTCACCATTGAGCCATCTCTCCAGTCCTGGAACAATAATTTTTAATTAGTATATGGCATAATTTGCCAAGTGTGTGTGTGTGTGTGTGTGTGTCTGTCTGCGCGCGCTTCTGGATATTATGACATAAACACAAAACCATCCATTCTTTACAAGTGAATGTTGTTGTAATCTTGGACAGAAGGTTATAGTCAGTAGTTGCAAGCAGATTGGAGCTTATCAGATTTTAAAATACCACAGGACCTGCAGAATCCCTCAGGTGAAACTCAAGCATCCAGAAACCTAGATGTGAGCACAGTAATGTAGACATAGCAAGGTCCACATGCCTTCTAGTTCTAGAGATGCGGAAGGATAAAAGGTGTGGAGTTGAGGTAATTCCTTCCTTTGTGTCCTTTGCCAGTCTCTGCTTACATTGGAGTCCTAGACAATTGCTGGAATAGCCTGGTAATGACATCAAATGGCAATGTCTTTATGCAAAGCCCAAATTTCTCGCCTGATTAAGCTACTTCTGAAAGGCAGAGTCAAACCCTATGGCTCTTCTTTCATTCTTTTTTCTCCCAATAGTTTATTCAAGCCCCCTCTCTCCTCTCTTCTAATTCCTGCCCTTACACATTCTTCCCTTCTTTATCTCCTCCATATGTATCCCCTCCCCTTCTCCTTAGAGATGAACCACTCTGGACCTCTAGTCCTAGGAGAACTAGGCACATTCTCTCTCACTGAGACCCACCCAGGCAGTGCAGGTAAGAGAAGGGGATCCAGTAGCAGGCAACAGGATCAGAGACCGTCCCTGCTCCAATTGTTAGGGGACCCACATGAAGACCATGCTGCATGTCCACTACAAGTGTGTAGGTGGCCTAGGTCCAGCCCCTGCTGTTCTTTGGTTGGTGATTTAGTCTCTGTGAGGTTCCATGGGCCCAGGCTAGTTGACTCTGTAGGTCTTCTTGCGGTATCCTTGACCTCTCCAGCTCACTTAATTTTATCCCCCACTCTCTGAATCTGTTTCCATTAGCTGCTAAAAGCCTCTCAGGAAACAGGTAGGCTAGGCTCCTGTCTGAAGGCATAGCAGAGTATCACTCATAGTCAGAGATTGGCTCTCTCCCATGGGATGGATCTCAAGTTGTGGCAGTCATTGTTTAGCTGTTCCCTCAGCTGTTGTGGTAAAAACAGAAAAAAAGGATCAGCGGTTACCTCTTCCAGACTTAACTCTGCAGGAGCCATGCTCAGGCTGTCTCTCTGCCAGCTGCTTTCTTACACTGCCCCCTTGGCAGGTTGTTACCAGGCCTGACACACACATTGCTTTCCCTGCTATTCTAGCCCCAGGCATTTTGTAGTCTCCCTCTCCTGGCTGTCTCAGTGCCTCTCGGGCACTTCGCTCACATCCTCTGTAGCCCTGTAAAGTCAAAGTTCTAGAAACTTGTAATTTATCAGTCAGATTTATATGTTAAATTCTCAATCCACAATTCATCCACACAATAAATTAACTGCCAATTAATAAAGATATAAACCGCCCACCTAGACAAGGTAAAATTGACCTAGTCCACCTGGATGTGAATCATCCTGCTCTGTCGACTCCATCTTGATTCTCCCGGCTTCTCCTCTTCCTCTCTCCTTCCTAGACTTTTCCCCGCCTACCCTTCCTTCTCATCCAATGATAGGCTTCGCCTTATCCTGGATCCACCTTGCTGCATAATGACATCATCGTACACTCAGTCTCTGTTCATCTTTATCCCTGAACATCTTGTAGGCCGGATAGACTTTAGGCGGAAGGTTTTGTGGGTGGGTTGATGCCCCCTCCTTTCTACTTTGACCTGGCTCTAGGAGGTGCCACTTCTTTCTCTATATCCCCTGCTGGTAGCAATCTTAGTTAAGGTCACCTCCATAGACTCCTTGTAACCTTCCTCTTTTTCTTTTTTAAAAAGTCTATTTTCTAAGTTTTTGGCACCATGAAAAGACAGTTGTAGAAGTGGACTCTGAATGTTGTAGGACAGAAGAAAATATCCCTAGGAAATTAGAAGAGTAAAAGAGCCTACTGAAGAAATTCAGTGGATTTGTATACAACCTCAGGCTTGCCTGCATATGACATTAGTTATCATGTCAAAGACTTTAAAAACTGGAATATGGGGTAGAACAGTCAGATTGCAGACTGCTTTCTGGGAGGGACACTCAGAATCATCTACATAGCAAAGACATAGTGGTCCATATTTTAACAATCCTAAGCAAAGGTTTGGAAATTGAATTTGCATTGAAGCTAAAAGCTAAATTGGCACTCACATCCTGAACCAAACTAGACTGAATGCAGAAATAAAAATGTGAGTTTACTATGCAGAGTGTAAGAAGATTCTGCTTTAGAATGTTACTATAATGGACGATTCCAAAAATTTCTTGATATATAAAAAAGCCACATTTGGAAATCTACTAATAGATTTTAATAATATTAAATATTATAATAATTATAACAAGGAGATGCATATGCTTGAAGTTATCTGCCCCAAATTTTAAAATCATGAGTATAAAATTATATAAACAAGGAGTTGCAAACACCTTTGCAATAATGTGAGGCTAAAGGCATCGGCAAAGTAATAAAAGATAAAGAGGAAAGAAGTGGAGTTGTGGAACTGAAAAACTACAAATTTTATAGCTTCAGTAGATGAGTGCAGTAATTGGATAGAAATGAAGAAGAGTCACTGAGCTTAAATCCAGCAGCAGGTGATGGCGGACTGGGAACAGAAACTGAAGAACCATGGGCTAACAGCCAACAGCCTCACCTGAAGAATCTGCAGTGGTAATAGGTGAGATTGAGACAGTTACTACTCATGGACTGCATGTTATGAGCCAGTCCCACTGTATGGAGGCATAATAAAATATTTAAAAGAGTGAAAGAGAAAGTATTTCATTGTAGGAAATCTAAGACTCTACTGTTCTTGGGACTGTTTTAGTCTACCTACATTGGTTTTTTTTTAAATTTTTATTAGATATATTTCTTTACTTACATTTCAAATGTTATTCCCCTTCCTGGTTTCCTGTCCATAATCCCCCATCCCCTGCCCTACCCCTCCCCAATACGGGTATTCCCCCCATACACCCCCTTACTGCACCCCCCATATTCCCCTGCACTGGGGGTCCAACTTTGGTAGGACCAAGGGCTTCCCCTTCCACTGGTGCCTCATCAAGGCTATCCTCTGCTACATATGCAGTTGGAGCCCTAGGTCAGTCCATGTATAGTCTTTGGGTAGTGGTTTAGTCCCTGGAAGCTCTGGTGGTTGGCATTGTTGTTTTTATGGGTTGCAAGCTCCTTCAACTCTTTTAATACTTCTTCTAATTCCCCCCAAAGGGGTCCTGTTCTCAGTTCAGTGGTTTGCTGCTAACATTGACCTCTGTATTGGACATGCTCTGGATGTGTCTCTCAGGAGAGATCTATATCCGGTCCCTTTTAGCATGCATTTTTTAGCTTCATCAATCTTATCTAGTTTTGGTGGCTGTATATATATGAGCCACATGTGGGGCAGGCTCTGAATGAACGTTACTTGAGTCCCTGCTGTAAACTGCTTCCCTATCCCCTCCTATGGATTTTTTTCCCCCTTTTAAGAAGGAGTAGGAGCATCCGCATTTTGGTCATCCTTCTTCTTTTTTTTTTTTTTTTGGTTCTTTTTTCGGAGCTGGGGACCGAACCCAGGGCCTTGCGCTTCCTAGGTAAGCGCTCTACCGCTGAGCTAAATCCCCAGCCCCGTCATCCTTCTTCTTGAGCTTCCTGTGGTCAGTGGATTGCATCTTGGGTAATTCGAGCTTTTGGGCTAATATTCACTTATCAATGAGTGCATACCATGTGTGTTTTTCTGTGATTGAGTTACCTCACTCAGGATGACATTTTCTAGTTCATTCCATTTGCCTATGAATTTCATGAAGTCATTGTTTTTGATAGCTGACTAGTACTCCATTGTGTAGATGTACCACATTTTTTGAATCCATTCCTCTGATGAAGGGCATCTGGGTTCTTTCCAACGTCAGGCTATTATAACTAAGGCTACTATGTACATAGTGGAGCATGTGTCTTTGTTGTATGTTGGAGCATCTCTTGGGCATATGCCCAGGAGAGGTATAGCTGGATCCTCAGGTAGTTCAATGTCCAATTTTCTAAGGAACCTCCAGACTGATTTCCAGAGTGGTTGTACCAGTTTGCAATCCCACCAACAATGGAGGAGTGTTCTTCTTTCTCCACATCCTCACCAGTATCTGCTGTTACCTGAGTTTTTTATCTTAGCCATTCTGACTGGTGTGAGGTGGAATCTCAGGGTTATTTTGATTTGTATTTCCCTGATGGCTAAAGATGTTGAACATTTCTTTAGGTGCTTTTTGGCCATTTGATAATCCTCAGCTGAGAATATTTTGTTTAGCTTTGTACCCCATTTTATAATAGGGTTATTTGGCTCTCTGGAGTCTAACTTCTTGAGTTCTTTGTATATTTTGGATATTAGCCCTCTATCAGATGTAGGATTGGTAAAGATCTTTTCCCAATCTGTTGGTTGCCATTTTGTCCTAACAACAGTGTCTTTTGCTTTACCGAAGCTTTTCAGTTTTATGAGGTCCCATTTGTTGATTCTTGATCTTAGAGCATAAGCCATTGGTATTTTGTTCAGGAAATTTTCCCCAGTGCCCATGTTTTCGAGGCTCTTCCCCACTTTTTCTTCTATTTGAGTGTATCTGGTTTGATGTGGAGGTCCTTGATCCACTTGGACTTAAGCTTTGTACAGGGTGATAAGAATGGATCGATTTGCATTCTTCTACATGCTGACCTTGAGTTGAACCGGCATCATTTGTTGAAAATGCTATCTTTCTTCCATTGGATGGTTTTAGCTCCTTTGTCAAAGATCAGTTGACCATAGGTGTGTGGGTTCATTTCTGGGTCTTCAAGTCTGTTCCACTGATCTATCTGCCTGTTTCTGTACCAATACCATACAGTTTTTATGACTCTGTAATACTGCTTGAAGTCAGGGATGGTGATTCCCCCAGAAGTTCTTTTAACGTTGAATACATTTTTCGCTATCCTGGGTTTTTTGTTATTCCAATTGAATTTGCAAATTGCTCTTTCTAATTCTATAAAGAACTGAGTAGGCATTGATAAGTGGCTATTAGCCCAAATGCTCGAATTACCCTAGATGCCTAGAACAAATGAAACTCAAGACGGATGATCAAAAAGTGAATGCATATCGCTCCTGAGAGACACAGCCAGAATACAGCAAATACAGAGGCGTATGCCAGTAGGAAACCACTGAACTGAGAACAGGACCCCCGTTGAAGGAATCAGAGAAAGAACTGGAAGAGCTTGAAGGAGCTCGAGACCCCATATGTACAGCAATGCCAACCAAACAGAGCTTCCAGGGACTAAGCCACTACCCAAAGACTATGCATGGACTGACCCTGGACTCTGACCTCATAGGTAGCAATGAATATCCTAGTAAGAGCACCAGTGGAAGGGAAGCCCTGGGTCCTGCTAAGACTGAACCCCAGTGAACTAGACTGTTGGGGGAGGGAAGCAATGGGGGAGGGTTGGGAGGGAACACCCATAAGGGGGGAGGGGGAGGGGGATGTCTGCCCGGAAACCGGGAAAGGGAATAACACTCGAAATGTATATAAGAAATACTCAAGTTAATAATAATAATAAAAAATAATAAAAAAAAAAGAACTGAGTAGGAATTTTGATGGGGATTACATTGAATCTGTAGATTGCTTTTGGCAAAATGGCCATCTTTACTATATTAATCCTGCCAATCCATGAGCATGGATCTTTCCATCTTCTGAGATCTTCCTCAATTTCTTTCTTCAGAGACTTGAAGTTCTCATCATACTGATCTTTCACTTGCTTGGCTAAAGTCACACCAAGATATTTTATATTATTTTGGACTGTTGTGAAGGGCATCATTTCCTTAATTTCTCTCTCCGCCTGTTTATCCTTTGAGTAGAGGAAGGCTACAGATTTGTTTGAGTTAATTTTATACCCAGACACTTTGCTGAAGTTGTTTATCAGGTTAAGTAGTTCTCTGGTGGAACTTTTGGGGTCACTTAAATACACTATCGTATCATCTGAAAATAGTGATATTTTGATTTCTTCCCTTCTAGTTTGTATCCCTTTGACCTCCTTTCACTGTCTCATTGCTCTGGCTAGGACTTCGAGTACTATATTGAGTAGGGAGAGAGTGGGCAGCCTTGTTTAGTTCCTCATTTTAGTGGGATTGCTTCAAGTTTCTCTCCATTTAGTTTGATGTTAGCTACTGGTTTGGTGTACATTGCTTTTAGTATGTTTAGATATGGGCCTTGAATTCCTCTTTTTTCCAGGACCTTTATCATGAAGGGTTGTTGAATTTTGTCAAATGCTTTCTCAGCATCTAATGAAATGATCATGTGGTTTTGTTCTTTCAGTTTGTTTATATAATGGATCACGTTGATGGTTTTCCGTATATTAAACCATCCCTGCATGCCTGGGATGAAGCCTACTTGATCATGGTGGATGATTGTTTTGATGTGCTCTTGGATTCGGTTTGCCAGAATTTTGTTGAGTATTTTTGCGTCAATGTTCATAAGGGAAATTGGTCTGAAGTTCTCTTTCTTTGTTGGGTCTTTGTGTGGTTTCAGTTTAAGTCTTCCTATATTATTACTGCAACTAAGTTAATAATTTGATCTGAAAAGTAATGCCAAGATAATTGTCTTTAAAAAAATAAAAAACAGAACAGTTCTTGGTGTATGCAGAAAGAAGTTCGCTTTGTTATATCTTTTGCTTTCTAACCATATGCAGGTTTACAGGATTTATTATACAGGACATGAGCAGCCATGAGAAAGCACGTTGTTCCCCCCCCCTCCAAGAATAGTATGATACATTAGGAAAGGGGCAACTTTGGTTATTTAATCCTCCTAATGTACCCTTAAGTAAAGACCCTAAGTTCCGTAGTTTGTAGCAATTGTGCAGCTTTAAAAAGAAGGTAGATACTAGTAGGTATAAGGGAGAAAACAGACTGTGACCACCATGAGTTGGCATGATGGGCTTTTGTTTGCATGCTAGTATGAAAAGAATGTTTCCCTAGGGCCCCTTGTCCTGAAGAGTTGTGTAGGCTATGTATATAGTGTTGAAATTCAGAATATATAATTGATATGTCAGTTTCCTGAGTTACCCTGAACCGTTGATGCAGTATCTTGGTTTTGATCGTATGTGTTAGGCTTTGGCTGTACTTCAGCAGTCTTTTAACGCACACACCTGCTCTTTTCTTGAAAGTGCTTGGATAATTTAAGTTATACATACTAAAATTGATCATAATTTTAGACTTTATTGGTGTTTCTGAGGACTATTTTCTTGTTGTTATTAAACAAAGCATTACACTGCAAAGAGAAGAATATTCTGCTTTTCTCATGAGTTGATGGCCTATTTTTCTTTCTTCATCATATTTTCTGCCACTGTAGTTAACCACTGCTTTTTTTGGTGAGTAGAACTCCCTTTGTTGAGTTGAAGCTAGTGTATATTGCCACTTGTGAAAGGGACTATGATGTGGAGAAGCACAAGTAAAACCAATGCCTATAGCTTAGCATCTGTTACATGGCTTCATGTTTGAGCTTGTTTTCTGTAGTTGTGCACAGCGGTTCATAAAGTGTGATAACTGATTTAACATTGAGTAAGAGCCATCTTTATAATAGGGATTTATAAGAATATGTATGTAGTTCTCAAGGCATTTTCTCATGTGCTTTTCAATTAAAAATCATAATACAATACACTTGATAATTTTAGAAGTTCTGTTTTATAGAGTGTACATTACCTTTTTTCAAACCATGCAGTTAATGATAGAGTGATGACTTGAGTCCAGAGCCTAACTCCCAGGTCAGTGTCACTTGCTTGACATATGGAGAATCTCAGGGTTTTGAGTTTCACTCTCTGGTGGCTAAGAATAATACACAGATAACTTCTATGCATTTTTTGGCTTTATGTTATCCTTTGGGGACAGTTGTCTCTTCAGACTGTTTATTTATTTTTAAATTTATTTCTAGTGAGTTGTAATAGTTTTCTTTTTTCCTGTTTAGTATGGGGATTAAACCTAGGATTTTGTGCATGCTAGAAAAAAGACTTTACCACTAAGTTACATCTCCAGTTCAAAGAAATTGATTCCCACAATGTTCATAAAATATTCCAGTACAAGTTCTTTATGTGAGACTGTGAATTATCTTTTGAGTTTCTTAATTTCCTACTGCCTACTTTGTCCATTTTTCCTTTAATGTTTTATGTTTTTATTGTATCTCAGAGAGATCTTTAAGTGAAACAGAGGGAGGGAAGAAATAAGCTCCTCATCTTGTCTCCTTTGTGCAGGAGGACTTTCAGGTTTTTCTTACAATAAGCCATGGGGTTGGGATAGCTGGAATGTTATCAGATCATTAAGAAGATAATCAATTGTTTTTCCCTGAACAATGAGATAAAAGGATTCTGAACAGATCATTTTTCTTTTTCTTTTCTTTTTTCTCGGAGCTGGGGACCGAACCCAGGGCCTTGTGCTTGCTAGGCAAGCACTCTACCACTGAGCTAAATCCCCAACCCCCAGATCATTTTTCTTATACTGTTCAGGTAGTAAAGTGTACTGCAGTAAATAGAAAAGTTTGGAAAGTGAAGTCCTCTGCAAATATAAACATAGTATAAACTAGCCCTATGTGTGGTAGTGTGCAACTGTAGTTCCAGCACCAGGGAGCCCGAAACCGTAGATCACAAATTTGAACCACCTAAGTATGGGGTATAGGGATAGGGCACTAGAAGACTGTGAAGATCCAGTGAGGTGGGTGGAAGAAGGCCAAGTCAGTAGATTGTCATTTTCCTATGATCATGTGGAGTTTTGTTAGCAATTTTGGCTACTGTGGAAAATTGTTAGGAACCCATGCTCCATTTCTTTGACTCTCTGATGCTCTAAATAGTGCTGTTTTTATTGATAAGTTAACTCAAAGGTAATTTTAGTACTGCCACTCCCCATTCTCCTGGAAATGCAATTGATTTCCCACATGCACAGTTACTTGTGTGATTCACAGAAATAAGACAGACATACAAACATGCTTGCACATGTGCATGCACTTCCCTCCCACCCCCAGCTCACACATGTGATTTAACTAGAAAGCTAGTATTTGTTATTGAGGATGGACTTCATTTTCTAATGTTACAGATACATATGTGAATACTGAGCTAAATTGTGTAACCTATTAATAGTTACTACTGTAATTGATATGATAAGCCATTCTTAAGCTAGCATGATGGATTTTTAAGGAAAAAGCTTTAATTAGAATGTGAAATCATTTTTAAAATAAACTGATATAACAGTTAAAAACAATCAAATAAGCAATTTTCTTGTTCTATCTTTATTAAAAACTCATGTAAACTCCTATTAGGAAGCTGGGATGGGATCTGTCACTAATCTATGTGTGTCTGGGTCCTTTTGCCCTGTCATGGTTCTAGTTTTCAGGAGCTTCTGCTTTAGAGTTATAGAGATAAAATTATCTGATGGAAAAATCTGCTGTTTATCTCTTTATTCTGAACAAGGTATGTTGTTCCTTTAATTAGGAGAAGACAGTAAAGCAGAATTTTATGAAAAAAAAAGAGAAAGTGGGGTTTATCTAAAACAAGTATATATTTTTTTACTTAAAAATATATTTTTTTGTTATCTTTGTTAAGAGACTTCATTTGGAAAAGAGAAAAGGAAGATCATGGTGATCTGTATTTTTCTTTAGTCCTTGTTCAGATGTATTAGTAGTAAATTTTCTGTCACCTGCATGCATGTCATGTGGCTGACATGTAACTTGGCAGTCTTTGGCAACCCCTGCGCCCCCCCGCCCCCCAATGAAGTAAGTTGTTCTTCAAATGCTATGGTTTTTGCAGTGGGGTACATTGCCAAATTTTTAAATTTCAGGTGACTCTATTCCCTTAGCTTTCTGTGCTAACACACAGAACCAGCACTTGACAGACTTTGAAGCTTTCAGTGCCATGCTGTCACAAAGACCTAAAAATTTTTTTGTGCTTGTCTACCTTTTATTTTTATTAATATGATTTCTAGGCAAGCATTGATGGCTGTTTTCTTATCTAGTGTACTGAGTTTGATGCTATTCACCTGTGTAAGTGATGATTTGATCAAGAATTCATTACCACCTAGTATGCAAATAGAACTTTGGGCGTTTCTCAGTGTTTACAAATATGTATGAACAGACTTAAAAGAAAAAGTTTATGGAATAAATTCTGCACGTTTTGCATTCACAGGCAACTAATTATTTTAACCCTAGAACATGTGTGTCTTTGTGTAGGTTGAGCAGTCCAAGGCTTTGTGCAGACACAGCCTTATAGACATGGTTTCAAGCAGCCTGTCCACACAAGTCAAGACTACAGAGCACAAAGATGTTTTTTTAATAGCTCAATACCTGTGAAGAACCAGAAATGATGTGTACTTGTTCACCTTGCCATAGGTATATGACAATGTCTGTGAAAGAAGTAGCAGGTGGATCATTGTAACAGCAAGTGCTGACAAAGGGTCTCCCCACCCACTTCTGGAAAAGAAGAACCTAATGCTGAGATAATGTAATAGGTTTATCCCTAGAATGGAACCTTTATATTCCAGTACAACTAAGTACTCCACAGCAACTTTCATTCAGTTGGGGAGTTTTATGAAGTTTCATGCTGTCGAGCAGGTTCCCCCTCTATAAGATTCAGTATTCCTTTTAGTGTTAACTCTCATCCTGTAAAGACTAAAGGGAATCTTACAGACCCTATTATGCCTACTTTGTCCCAAATGAACCAATACAGTTTAAGGTATATTTGTCCCCCTTAGATCTATCACATTTCTCACTTTAAGAAAATCCTGCATCTTTCTTCTCCTCATTTTGCCTGAGGCTGTATTGACTTTCATTCTGAGCAAACTGTTCTTTCTGCTACCTAGATAGGACTGGGTTGATTCTCCTGATACTTCTTCCTAGTCAAGATCAAACTGTGGTCCCATTGCTTCATTTTGAAGTCTGAGTTCAGATATCATTTCTATATCAAATGATCTTCCTTGTGAAGTATGTCTTAACTTTTCATCATACAGAGAAGCCCTCATTGTATCAACATCCCTGTCTTATTTTGGGACAAAATGACTCTACTCGTACACCTAACTTCTGTGCTTTAGTGTGGCCATCTTGCTTCCTTGAAAACTGTCATGATAAGAACTATAGGAGGGACAGAGTTTCTGTGACAGTTAGGGTTTTCATTGCTGTGAAGAGACTACGACCAAGAACTCTTATAAATGTTTAATTGGGGCTGGCTCAGAGGATCAGCAGTTCAGACCATTATCATCATGGCAGGCAGCATGCAGACAATGTAGGAGAAGAGCTGAGAGTTCTACATCTTGTTCCAAAGGCAAACAGGAAAAGATTTGCTTCCAGGCATCTAGGATGAGGGTCTTAAAGCCCACAGTGACACACCTACTACAACAAGGCCACACCTACTTCAACAACACATCCAAATAGTGCCACTCCCTGGGCCAAGCATGTTCAAACCACCACAGCCATCTTTGATAGGTCAGTACCCTCAGCATTTCTTCCTCTTTCCTAGTTTCAGCATGTCATTCCAGGACCTAGAATCTATTATTTGATATGATGAAGATGTCCATGTTGACCGTCAAGCAGAAGTCATCGTTTGCTTTGAAGCCAGCTAATTTTGATCCTTTGCTGGCATTTCATCACTGTGGACTCTAGAAAACAGGACTAAGCCTGGTGTGATGGCACATACATTTAATCCCAGCATTTGGGATTAAACAGAGGAAGGTAGATCTCTATGAGTTCCAGTTCAGCCTGATCTACATAAAGTGAGGTCAAGGAAAGCCTGTTCTACACAGTGAGACCCTATCTCACACTACCCTCACCTCCATCCCCGGCAGAGAGAGGAGGGCTTCTGTTAGAGTGTTAACCTCTCCAGGCATGCCCAGGCACAGGAAATCACCAGATGCAAAAACCCTAGTCTGCCATCTGTACATACTGGGCCCCAGTAGCAGTTGTGGCCAGCATACCTTAAGACTCAGACATTACCCCTGGCTCTCCTCACTTCAGCTGCCATCGCTGAGTGTCCATTTTTGATAGAATGAAATTTTTAAAGAAATAAATTAGCAAAGAATTCTGAGATAATAATTTTTGGTTCAGTATAGATTTTGTTTCTAACATAGGCTTTGTGCTTGATTGTAGAATCTTGATATTATACAAGATAGCTTTTCATTGTTTAAACTAATGTCTGATTTACCAATGAGTAAACTGACTTTTTTTTAAAAAAAAAAAATCCATTTATTTTCTCTGGTGGATTCTGAATCCAAAGAAAGCTCCTGGCAAGTGCATAACCTAACAGAAATGTCAGGGAGCAAATAGAAAGGAGTTCCACAAGAATTGGCTGAAAAGTAGGAGTTTGACTTTTCTTTTCTGTGGAGTTATCTGAAAAAGAGGACAAGCTCCAAATGAAGAAACATCTGCTTTTAGATTGATACTTGATACCAGATAAATATCTTTCAAATAAGGTACTAACTGTACCTTATTTATGTGTGTGTGTGTAATTTATAATATATTATTTATATATATTTACATATATAAAGAGCTATGGTTTCTCAGAACTTTAATAATATTTTATGAGTAGATGTAAATATAAAATAACTAGTTCAAAGCTAATATGAATAGTTGTTTGGAAATTTCCTAATGATACTGCTGCTTTGGTTGTGGTGATAAAAATGAAATTAAATAACCTACAGTATGAGGACTAGTTTTTCCTGGATTCTATAACTTGTACTCTAACAGTTCTTGCAGTCATAATCTTTGCTGTGTACAATGGGCTTTTCATACATCTCAACATGCCAGTATAGGGTACTGAAGATATAATACACAAATTCTGTTTTTATTATTGACCTATTGCATGATCATCTATGCAAACCCATAATGCCCCTGGGATATTAGCATAGTAAGCTTTAACTTTCAGAAGAGCATGAGTATCCTTATTAACATCAGGCATTTTTGTTTTAGATAAAACTAAAAATGCACAATAAGGCAGATATGATATATAGGGAAATAGAAAACTAAAATAGAGACTAAAAGAAAGATGGTATTTTGGTAGACCGACAAGTTGATGTCCTGCTAGTTTTCTCTGATTTCTAGTTATTCAACTTTTACCTTAAAGTCAGATGTAATTTTGATGAATCTCTTGTGTCAATACAGTTTACTGAGTCAATACAGCTCAATCACTACTTGTTTTTTATGTCTTGTTCAGGCAAAAAGTCAGATGTTAGTTTGTCTCAGTGTTTTTTTCCTTTTCGATCCCCTTAGTATAGTTTACAGTCTTTCACCACATTGAGAATTAATTGTTGTCCTGGAAGCTAAAGTGTTGCTTCATGCTAATTTTATAATGTGTATATGCTGCATTATGCTATATGTTGCTTCATGCTAATTTTATAATGTGTATATGCTGCATTTCTACAAAAGAACCAAGTTAAGCAAAGATCTAAAGCTACTGCCAAACATAAAAACAACAGTGGCACACAGAAGAAAACAGAATGCCAGGTCCAAAGCCAACAAAATCCAAAATAAATTTGCTACTTGACATGTGTCACATGTAAATGGGCTTTATTTTGGCAGCTTGTGGAGTTAAAAATACAAAAGACATCACTTACACAAAAGCAAAAGTAATTGAAGTGTGAGTGTGAAGGATTGGGAAAAGGAAGCAATCTTTGGCAATTTATGGTAGCTGTTTCATTTGTATAAAGAATGCTTCCTTTCACTTTGTTTCATTTATTGTTTACTTAATTTCACTACTAGTGTGCTGTCTTTCTTTATATTCATGGAAATTATTTTGGGTGACAGAAGAAGACCCAACTATTAATTCAAAATTCATCAGACACATTTTCCCTGAGTCTCGGATTGGGGTCCTTCTGTGGTATGTTTACAGCTTGTTTCATATTGTGGTGTAATTACCATCTCCCAGCCTTTTCTTATATGGCCATTTACACAATATAATTACAACATAGCTTTTGTTCTATCTTAAGGGAAAGAATAAAGCAAATTGACTCCATACGTAGTTATGAGTCTAGTATATTTATAGATCATCTGTTGGCTATAGGTGAAGAAAAACAAAAGATCTTTTGAAAGATACAGGAATGGTAAAAAAAA
Source organism: Rattus rattus (assembly GCF_011064425.1). Taxonomy (NCBI): domain Eukaryota; kingdom Metazoa; phylum Chordata; class Mammalia; order Rodentia; family Muridae; genus Rattus; species Rattus rattus. The sequence continues at coordinate 66,334,394 of NC_046161.1, read as the reverse complement.
AAAAAAAAAAAAAAAACTGTACAAAATAAAAATGACCCTTGATAAAAGTCATGAGTATCTGTGTGTGGATGAAAGTGTGTTCAAAACAGACATTCTCATCCTTTACTGTATGATACTGTGTCCTTCTGAGTATTCTTACTTATGAATTCCTAACTGTACTCTTTTTATTGTGATAAAAGTCCACATAACACAAGATGTACCTTATTAACAAGTTTTCTGTGCAGTATAGTGTTATTAGTACAGTTGTTTTACAGCAGATCTGTAGAACCATGTCATCTTGCAAAGCTGACTGTGGTAGTTGTTGGACAGTAGCTCCCCAACACACCTTCTTCTCAGTCCCTGACAACTTCCATTTTACTTGCTGCTTCTGTGAGTTTTTACCTCCAAGTAAGGATTCTTTCAGGATTTGTCATCTGTAACTGCCTTGTTGTACTTAGTGACCTCCAGGTCTGCCAGTGTTGCAAATGACAGGATTCTTCTGTTTTTCTAACCTGAATAACACACCATTTGCATATTTGCAGGTTTGAATACCTGCAAAGGCCAGAAAAGAGAATTAAATCCTCTGGATCTGGAATTAGAAATGGTTTTGAGCTGCCTGCCAAATGTGTGTGCTTGGAATTGAATTCTAGTCCTCTGAAATAGTAGCAAGTACTCCTAGACGCATCTAGCCTGTAGGAGGATTTTACTTTTTCCTTATCCTTCCAACACTTACTTTATTATTATTATTTTTAATATATGGTACATACATGTGAACATGTTTATGTGTGTGCCATGTTTCTGCCCATATGTGCAGGTGTGGATGCCAGAACAGGCTACAGTATCTTCTGACTTGTCTCTACACTGAACTGGGAGGTGGCCAGCCAGTAACGTGCTCCAGAGACCCCTATCTGTCTGCCTGCTGCTGAAGTTACAGATACTGAATTGGCTTTATCAATTCCTATGTTCCCTCTCATATGCATAGGAATAGTTGCACTACATTCTTGTCAATACGCTGGTTACTATGCAGTTTTGTACTTATTATATTTTACTATGTTAATAAAACTAAGAATGTAGAAAAGTATTCTTCTACATATATATTTCCATACTTTTGTCATAAAAATGACATAAAGGCCTTCTGTGCAAATCCATATATTTTTTCCCCCTTCAGCCTGAAAACTTTCCAGTAGTAGTTTGGATTTGTGGTCTGAGAGTCCAGGACGATGGTCGTTTTTCATTCTGTTCTTACATGATGTCATTTCATTGTCTTCTGGCATTCGCTGCTTCTCATGAGAAGTTGGTATTTCCTTGAATCATTTTCCTTTTATGAAATACTTCCTTTTTTTCTGCCTGAGGTAGCGTTTCCTACTCTGCATTTTGGTTGTCCCCAGCATGGGTAGGTGGGTTTATAGCTCTCACAGAGCTGGCTGAGCTGGCTGGTCTGTGAGTCCATCTTTTCCGCTGATTGAGAGAAGCCTGCGGCTGCTCCAGCTCTGCACCTGGGTCCACTTTGGTGCACTGAGGCCTGCTGTGGTCCTGCCTACCTGCAGGTCTGCACCTCCTTTGATGTCGCTCATGTTCAGTTTCACTTGCCACCTTTTTGCTGCTCTACTCATTATCAAGCTTTTCTAGTGTAGATTTCCTTCAAATAACTTATTATTATACTCCTGAATTCCATTTTAGGTAATTCTTTCTGCAAAAATAATGTCCATTTATTGTCACTATTTTTCCTTAAAAAATGTTTTAACAATTATACTAGCTGCTTTAAAATTTCCTTCTGCTTATTCAGATAATGGTGCGGGGTACTTTTTTCCTAGTCTCATATTATATTCTCATTTATCTATATAGCTAGCAAATTTTTTCATACAAATTTTGAAAATGTAGAGGAAAGTTTGTTGAAATTTTTACTTTTGTCAATTTCTGTAGTTCTGTTTGGCTTTGAAAAGTAGTTTCCTTTATTGGTTGGCTGCCGTAAGGCTGAACCTTATGCTTTTTTAGAACAGGTCTGTGAAAGCCCATATTATGTTTCAAGCCCCTTTAATTAGCCTCTCTGTGGTTCCCAGTAGCTGAAATCTGTGCTAGGCCAATTTAGTCTCTCAGCTCATGTTTTGCTGTGGGTTCCTTAGTATGTTTCCCATCTTAATTCTTCAGATATTAGCCAAAGATTTGGGGAAGAGATAAAGTACATTTTTTTCGTTAAAGTTCTGTTTAATTTGTACTTTTTATTCACCAATACATATACCACATATTCACCAATTCTCTTTTTTCTATAAGCCAGTGAAATACAAAAAAATTAATGTCCTTGACTGACTTTGTTTTTTGTTTACTTTTGCTCCCTCCAAATTAATAAGATCTTTTCCAGATTCTAATATTTTTTAATTCTCCTTTTCTTATTTTTGGCCTGATTATTTATAACCTTGTTTTCAAAGAAATTGCTCTAATACTTGTGTGCTATTATCTAAAAGTAGAACCATGGCTTTTTTTTTTTTTAAAGTAATATTTTGATGACCTTTTGCTATCCAGTGACGCCTTTAACTGTACCAGTTCTCCTTTACTCTGATTTAACAAATCTCTCAGTCTCGTGGATTTGTGGATTGATGACTTCTGAAATCAGTAAATAAGATGATGCTAAATAATTCCTACCCGTTCTTACTATACTTCTTTAGATGCAGACTGCGAAGGAACTCTGAGGAAGGTTGGCCTTTTGTGTTACTTGATTGTATGTTTCAGATGGTAATATGGTTTTTAAAAATTATAACAACATATATCATGATTTACCTTTTTAAGTTTTAGAGTGTACAACACAATAATGCATTTACCACTCTTAACTGGCGGCATGAACCCGGGAGAGCAGGGCCTAAAAATGAGGTAGACTAAAGTCTCATGCAGTAGGCAACTTTATTCAGAGCATCAGACAATTTATACTTTGGAAGTTAAGAAGAGTCACGTGAATAAAGTTTTTAACCCCAAGTACAAGCCACATGTCAAAACCATGTTTTCCATAGTGGCCTATGAGTAACAACAACTGAAGTACTCCTGATCCTATCCTCTACACCCAGGAGGAGCACAAACACACTTTCTAAGAACAGTTCTGTATTTGGAAGAAACTGAGGTCACAAGATTTGTTTTCTTGGCTTTTTCTCAGAAGCACTCAGAATTCTCACACAACTCTATTATTGAACTGTGTATGGCAGTAGTGTACATACAGTAGTCTAGAACATAAAGTTTCCCCTTTCTCATTTCTCCTAGACCTTACTTTCTACTTTGTGTTTTTGTGAGTTCGATTCTTTCAGACACTTAACATAAACAGTTTTGCATACTATTCGGGTGTTGGTGGTGGGCTTATCCTGTCCTCCAGCATCATGTTCTCTAGGTTTTTCAGTGTGGTCTCCTGTGACAAAATTCCTTCTTTGTCAATGGTCTAGGTCCAATAAAACCCCTATGTATATTAGAGTTTTTAATTTGTCTGCCTATTTACTATATAGGTAAATCTCCCCCCATCGCTCCCCTTCACAAGTGCAGGGACTGAATGCAGAATGTGCTCATCAAATGCTGTACACCAAACTACATCTGTATCTTGATTATATTTTGGCTGTTGTAATAACTGCATTGAACTTTAGAAAGCACATGACAATTTTGTTTTATACAGATAGTCAAATTTTAAGAGGTTTTCTGTTTTTAAAAATATTTTTTGTCAAGTAAGTGCGTGTACAGCTCTATGTGGGTGTGTGCATGTGAGGAGTGCAGGTGCTTGAGTAGGTCAGGCATTGGATCTGCGGAGGTGAAGTTACAGGTGGTTGTGAGTGCGGGATTGAAGCTGGGTTCTCAGGAAAAGCAGATACATGATAATGATGAGCCATCTCTGCAGCCTGGCTTTCTGTTGTTTTAGGAATTTTATAGTTTTCAGCCTCATGTAGAGTAGGCCTATTATGAATTTCACTTGACATTTGCACGTGAGATTGCAGTCTTTTTTGAGCAAACACCCAATTTTCCGATTATTAAGATCATTGTTTCTAGCAGTGATATTCACTTGATATGTTGTTTACATTTTTGATTTTCCTCTGGATGATTTCTCATTTTCTTTGATTGGTTTTCTTACTTTCTTTTTGGGTACCGATTTCTGAATTCAGTTGTACATGTTTAGACTTGTTTGTATCACACATCGATTCTGTTCTAGAAAATACTCCATACACAATACCTGACAGGAATGCATGTTATTGCTCCTGTGGTGGGATATAACAAGTATGTAAAGTCTGTTTGAACTGTAGTGTTGTTTACATTGAAAAGCTTTAATAGTGTTAATTTTTGGACCATTTTACAAGCCTTAGGGTTTGATTAGGAAGGCAACTTGTATATATAACTGAAAAGCCTTAGGAAAATAATTTTAGAATTTATTGGTGAGTTTCAGTTGCTTGATTTAAAGATATTAATGATTTTGAAACAAGGTTTGACTATGTATTCCTGAACCAGAGACATATAACAGGCTGGCTTTGAAGTTACAGATGTCTGCCTGCCTCTGCCTCCATAGTCCTGATAATTAAATGCATGTCTCACTGTTTTTGTTTTATATGATTTTTATTTATTTTATAAAACATTTTGCCTACTCTGTAAAAGATTTTTGTACTTTTCCTAGATAGCTATGTATAATCCTTTGTGTTAACACCTTGCTTTGTCATTTTGAGGACCAGACTATTTATTATATCTATTACTAGCCCATGTCTTCGTATTACATTAATGAGGAGTATTATTCCTTAATACATTTTCTCATTAATTGTCTTCTGGAATGTTCCCAGCTTTAGCTGCTCTTTGCGTTTCTTCATGAAGAAGACTCCTTTAGGACATATTTTCACCTTTTTATTTTTTGAAGGTATAATTATGTATAGGATGTATTAATATCTTTTAAGAAAGCGCCAGTGTCCCAGAATGTGTCTGTTTATGCCCCCACTTGCAATAGTTAGGATTTGAGTTGCAGATCATAGTTAGTTTTGTCATAAATTATTCTAATATAAGTGGATTTAACAGTGTCCTTGGTGTGTTGAGCTTTATTCTGGTCTGCTCACCAGTTGTATCTTTAGTAAGACTGCCTTGTAGAGTCATGGTATTCATCAGAGCTAGAGCTGATGAATGTACATGGATAAATAAAAAGCTAAGCAGCAGTGTTTTGTATGTAATAATGTTGCTGTTAAGCCATTTTATGTATACAGCTTTGTAAACACAAAATAAAAACTGAATGAGTTCTTATAATTGGAGACATGTTAGATGGCCTTTGCTTGAAAAATGTCTAATTTCTCTACTGTGACATAGATTTGTAAATATGACACTAGTGAGAAGCTGTTTAAGTTGGAATGGGAAGGAATAGAGGGTGTATCTGGGAGGAGTTAGTGGAGTAGTGGGTGAATACAGCACAATTCACTCTGTAACTCAGAGAATTAATAAAAAGAGACTAGAACGAATAAAGTACTGGGTGAAAAGGAATAAGGTAATATTATCTAGTGTGCTTTGTGAATCATACTTTTTAAGCAAGTTGTACAGAAGGACATTGGATCTGTGCTAGAAGGTCAAAGTGATGACGAATAATAAAGGCTGTGGAAATCGTCAGGGCAGTGCCATGTGTACTACAGTGTGAATGACGGTGCCTTATGGTTACTGTTGAGTGCTGTTAAATACACCAAAATGTTACTTCTTGATTACAGTTTTTGTGTGATTATGCCATAGTAAGTAAATTAATATTTTTCTTAGTATTATAGTTAGAAGAGGAAAGGCAGTTAACACTGAGTTTTCAGATTTTTTTTTTTTTTTTAACACCTAGGAGACAGATCTAGCACTTTCACAACAAACCTTTATGGAGTAGATGAGAATAAACATTCACTTCAAGTTGAAGAGTTTCACTGTCCTGGCAGTGAAGCATGTGAAATGTGACTTCTGAATCTGGGAGGGATGAGTATGTTCCAGAAGTGCCTTAACAAAACTGTGTTGGCAGGACTTCCCAAGCAGGTGATGTATTATAAACTACTGCTTTAGGAAGAGTAAGAGAGACTCAGGAACATGAGTCTAAATAGACACATTATGAAAGCCTGGGAGAGAAGATGACTAGGGAAAACTCATTGTGGCGGTAACAGAGAAGTGAGGGGGAGAATCAAAGGTAATGCCAGTTTCCAAGGCTTTTTAACCTGGCCCATTACATTGTAAGCATGGGGTCTCATCTTGAGGTGTAGGAGGAAGAAGTGAAAAGCATAAAGAGTTTGGCTGACATATGATGGCTTTGGGGTGGTGGCAAGGTACTCAAGAACACTTTTAGTAGGAATGTGGAGATTGTGGTTCCAAAGTGCAACACTGGTGGGTTTAAGGTTGGGAGTGTGGGGCTGGCAAAAGGGTTCAGTGGGGAAAAGATTTTGCTGATAATTCTGATGACCTAAATTACATCCCCACCACCTAAGTTGTGGAAGGAGAGAACCAGCTTCTGTGAGTTGTCCTCTGATCTTTACAAGTGTGCCATGACATACACACAGATAAATAAGTAAGTACATTCTATAGGACAGAAAATACATATATGGAAATTGATCATTCATGAGGACAAAAATCATAAAGCTAAATGACCTACCTAGGGGTTGGAACATAGATTGGCAATATGGGATAAGGGCATGCACTTTTGGTACCTGCCCCAACATGGTAACAAATAAAAACAACCCAGAAAACTTGGGAGGATGAATGAGGAGGTGGAGGTGGCAGCAACTGTAGAAATGGGGTGGGCAAAATACAACCCATGACTAATGGTTTTGCTTTTGCAAATTAAAAATTTTTTAACTTACTGACTTTCTTTGCTGTCATATTGCTTGGGCTGCTTTTGTGCTATGGTAATAGATTGAGTGGTTGGTATAAAGAACACTTAGTTCATCCCCAATCATTTAAAATATGTACTAGTAGGCTTTCATAGCAAAACTTGGTTGAAATCTGTTACAGATTTGAAGAAATGAAGAAGTGGGGGTGGCTGGAGAGATGGCTCAGTGGTTAAGAGCACTGACTACTCTTCCAGAGGTCCGGAGTTCAATTCCCAGCAACCACATGGTGGCTCACAACCATCTGTAATGGGATCTGATGTCCCCTTCTGGTGTGTCTGACGACAGCAACAGTGTACTCACTCACATACATTAAATAAAAAAAAATCTTTAAAAAAAAAAAAAAAAAAAAAAAGGAATCGAAGGTGCTCTCCACTTCATAGCAAGTTCAAAAGGCCAGCCTGAGTTACAGGAGACCTAGCTTAAAAAAAAAAAAAAAGAAAGAAATGAAGAAGAGGAAGTTAGCTTATCTAGGCCATGGTGGCATACCCCTTTAATCCCAGCAGTTAGGAGGCAGAGGCAGGTGGATTTCTGTGAGTTAGAGAACAGCCTGGGCTAAATAGAAAAACCCTGTTTTTGAAAAAACAACAACAAAAAGAAAACAAAAAAGACAGAGGTTAGCTTGTATCTTTAATGACTATGTAGAATTCAGTGGTGTGTGTGTGTGTGAGCAAATATTTGCGACGAGAGCATTCTGTATCTGGCATTTGGTTTTGTGTGTGACGTCTAGGGAGGGGCTAGGTAACAAGAGATTAATAGGTAAATGGACGTCAGTGAAAGTGATGACTATAACATTTTCTTTTGTTTTCATGAAAAGGAATGAACGGGAGTTTGAGGGATAGAGGGAGAGAATTTTCAGTACAGAGAAAATATGGAAAAGATTTTATGGCACTATTCTAGAGAGGCAGTGTGATGCCATTACAGGAATTAATGGTCTAAGACTTGAATGCAGGGAGTGCATGGGCCTCATTACAGGAAATGAATAGAATTGTTTGTGGAATTGAGTTAAGAATAGTAATTGCTCACACAGCTGTTTTTAAATAGCAAATGTGTTAGGTAATCAGCAAAAATTCACAAAGATGTACTTGATAGTTATGTAGAAACCGCTGTGTTCCTACAGACTTATGATCCTGATGGGAGCCATAAAAACAGGCAAACTAGCTAAAAACCTGTGCATGCAGTTTTCACATTGGTGTGATGTTGTATTTTTTGTTAAAATGTAAGTGTAGTTTTGTTGTCATTTTTTCTAACCACCGAAACACAATGTAATTATTTTGTTCACGAAGAGTAGAGGTATGAATTTGATGGGTGCACAGAGCATTGAGATGCCTGCTTGCTTGTCTTCCTTCCTAGGCAGAAGTGAAGTGCTGGATTGTGTTGATTTGTGCTTGTTTCACTTTAGTATTAAGTTTTATTAGTACACACTACCTCTGTTTTTCCCCTCTTCTTGTACCTTCCCAAGGATGTTGACATACACCATTAACTTCTCAAAGACAATTTAGAGTTAATCCAGTACTACTTTAGGTAAATTGCAGCTGTCTTTCGACCTTGTAGGTCTGTTTACCTTGGGTGTGTGGGCGGGTCTCTTTGCTGTTTTCTCATGCTGAAGTTGCTGTGGTATTACTTCAGAATGCATAGTTGAAGTTTGCTTCTAGAAAGATGGTTACTACGTTTTAGATAGTTGCCCTCTTTGCAGACATTAAAAAGACAATGTTTCCTTATTACTGCTCTTCCTTCTCTTCCTCTGGATCTAAGTTGCCCTCTTAATATATTTTCTTCATCCCAAAGAACTACTTTTAGTATATTTTTGTATCAGATGTTGGAAATGAATTCTTAGTTTTCCTTCATGTGCAAATATCACGATTTTCTTTAGTCTTGAAGGTTATCTTGGTCATGTGTAGAGTTCTGGATAGTAGTGGGCACTTTAAAGATGTTTATCCATGTCTGCCATAATCCAGTTTCTGAAGGCAAACATACAGTGATTTGAATTTGTCCTTTATAGGTAGTATGTTTCTCTCTGGCTATTTCTGAAATTTAAAAATGTCTGTCAGTTTGATTTTGATGTGGGTGGATAGGACTTTCTTGGCATTTTTACTGTTGGCATTCACCATAGTCTTTATTTGGTAGATTGAATCCTTACAGGTCTGTGAATTCTCTTTTGGACATTGTTTCTTCAGATGTATTTTCCTGTCCTGTTCCCTTTGCCTCTCTCATTATACTCAAGTTATACTTTTTGTCTCTTCCATTAGGTTTCTGAGGTCTTGCTCAGTTTCTATTAGTTTCTGATTTGAATGGTCACCTCTATTCTGTCTTAAGTTTCTCCAAGAAGCTTTATTTCACAAATTCTTTTCTGTTTTTCCTTCTACCTCCAGTCTTCTGTCCATTGTATGACCTTTACTCATAGAGCACATTTAAAACATTTTCAGGCTGCGAAAACTCACACATAGTGGTCCTCTTGGCTGGAATAGTGGGTTGCATTTTTTACTGTCTAGGACTTGGTTTTATTATAAATGCTTTTTGTGAAAATCTTGGTTTCTTCATATTCCTCCAATGTTTACTGCTTTACTAAGCCAATTTTTTGGTTAGACCCAAAATGAAAATTCTGTTTTCTTGGTAGACTGCCACTCATGTCTCATTTAATTCTTTAGCCTGTGCTGTCGACCAGTTTGACCTTGCCTTGTGGGTGTGTGCTCTAGCTTTTAAGATATAAAGTCAGACTTTGATGTAACAATCCAATACATAGAATTTTTTGTACTTAAAACAGAAAATCCAAAGCTTTATACCTGATAGTACTTTTCCTGTGAGACAGCCTATCTTAATTTCTCTTAAGTTCTCTTGTGATTATAACATTTGTCCAGCTTTCTCCCTAAATTTTATTCATATATAGCGTAATAATGAAAGGAATTATATTGTAATTGATCCTGTATCACAGTGAGTTCCTGAGAAAATATATCTGTAGATTTATTTCATGTTTATGCAAAAACTGAAGAGTACTATGAAAATTTGTTGGTTATAGTGTTTTATCGCAGCAGTAGAGAAACAGCATAGTGTTATATCACAGGTGGGTCACCTTGAACTTAGTATGGAGATCGAACTAGCCACAATCTCAAAAGAGGCTGCTTCTGCCTCCCAAGTGCTAGGATTAAGGGCATGTCCACCACACTCAGCTGTGATTTTTTTTTCTTAATAAATGTTTTTTTAAGAAAAGAAAAGAAAAGATTTTCATTAAATCCAAACCATTGTTTTTAGAATCAAGGCCTTAAGTTTGTTTGTTCCTTACTGTGGACTATAAGATGTTCCCCATAGTCTGTTTGAGTCATTTGAACACGTACTTGGTTTCTAGCATTGCTGCTGTTTCTTTAGAAGTTATAGCCTGGTTGGAGGACATGCGTCACCACAGGGGTGGGCTTTGAGAGTATAAAGAATTCCATTTGCTCTGTCAGCTTCTGTTTAGTGTTCAAGATGTAAGCTCAGCTTGAAATTTGAGCCTCCATGCCTACTGTTCCATCATCATGGACTCTGATCCCTCTGGAATGCTAATCTCAAACAAACCCCTCTTTTTATAAGTTTCATTGGTCATAGTGTATTATCACAGCAATAGAAAAGTAACAGTACACTTACTAAATAATAAATAAAAAAATAACATTCCAGGCATGCTACCACATGCCTGAAATCTCAACATTTGGGAGGCTGAGCTAGGAATTTCTTTGTGAGTCTCAACTATACAGCAAAACAAACAAACAAAAACAAAAACCTACACACACACACACACACACACACACACACACACACAGAGTTTCAAAAAAGAAAGGAATGCTTCAGTGTTGATATGAGTTTATTTATTCTTACCCATTTTAATTCTGAAAAGAAAGGTAATTAAGTTTTTGACTTAGTAAATACTAATAGTAAAAATACTTCAAATTTTTAATAATTATTTAGTGTTCTCATAACTGTCATTTAGATCTATTGATCACAGAATTACTCTAAAGTTGATGATTTGCTCTATAAGTACTAAACATGGAAAGGAAAGAAAAAAATGGGAATATTTTCCTATATTTTAAAACAATTGCTTTCCCCCATTCTCTTGTGATTCTTTTGTATTTTCCTTTGTATTTTCTTATTTTTTCCACTTTATCTTTTGTATAATATCCTTATGAAGTTTATCTTCAGGTGTTGCTTGCTTTTGTTGTGGATGAAGCTTTGGAAGTTCTATTATTACTACCATTTTTTATTTGTACAGCCATTATCTTGAGCAGAAAGGAGTCATTGATAACAAAATGATTACTTTTGTCAGTGCCAGCCATGACATTTAGTCAGTCTGGCTGTTCACAATAAAACCATGGAGCTCAGAGGTAAAAACATATCCAGATCTATGTTACTCTATAATAGCCATTGAGTCTTCTCTTGTCCAGTACTATTATTTAACTGGTGGCTGAACTACATTATAAATTAGCATTTTGTTTAATTACTCTTTGCCTTTTCATGATCTTTTGAAAGGTGTTATAAGTCTTATATTTAAAAGTTGAGTATGTGGTTTCTATTGTTTGAGATAGTTTCTATATCTTGATCCTGTCTTTTTTCTTAAAAAATATTTTTAAAATAGCATATTTATTAATGGTTTGCTATTAAAACATTAAGATAAGTTTTTGTCTTATTTTCATTAGGGTAGATTCATCATGGCAAGTTTCCAACATATAATTGTTTGAGAATACTTTGTGTACACAACTTATACAATTACTTGGAGGTTTATGTCATGTTAGTATATTTTTGTCTTTGTCTTTGTTTGGGTCTCTTGGAAGTTCTATGTTCTATCTATAAAGCTCATTACAAAGAAAATGATTAGAAAGCAACTCTCGGGTAGCTCGTGGTCCTATAGAGATGTAAACTGTGTGCCTTTCCGTGACACATTGCGTATGTATAGTCTTTACCAAATTGTGAATTTTAATAAGATTTTTCTTAGAACAAATAACAGTACTTCATATGTTTTGATCACTGTTTCACTTTAAATTGTGCCTGGAATATTATCTGTAGAGCAGTTCTTCTTTACCTGTGGGGACAGACTCCATACTGAAAATCATACTACTTCCTCCCCTTTATATATGTATGTATGAATGAATGTATGTATATGAGTGTGTGCATACACTTTCTCCTATATATGCCAGAGATGAACTCCAATTTCTAAAATTGGGCAGAGAGATTAACAATAACTAACCTATACATAGGATAATTAAAATAGACTATAAGAGCTATTCTCTCTCTCTCTCTCCCTCCCCCCTCCCTCCTATTCTCTCTCTCTCTCTCTCTCTCTCTCTCTCTCTCTCTCTCTCTCTCTCTCTCATAGGGTTTGTCTGTGTTGCTGATGCTGACCTGCAACTCAGTTCTGTAGACCAGGTTGGCCTTGAACTCAGAGATCCCTCTGCTTCTGTCTTGTAAGTGCTGGGAATAAAGGTGTACACCATCATGCCTTGCAATTTTATTTTTTTTTAATTAATTTATTTTTACACTCCAGATTTTATTCCTCTCCTGGTCCACACTTCAACTATTTCACATCTCAACACTCCCTACCCAAGCCCCTCACCCCCACCCCAGCCATCTCCACAAAGATATCCCCACCCTACCCATCCCACCAGATCTCTAAACTTCCTGGAACCTCCAGGAGGGTTGGGTGCATCTTCTCTGACTGAACCCAGACCTGGGATTCCTCCACTGTATATGTGTTGGAGGCCCGATTTCAGCTGGTATATGCTGCCTGGTTGGTGATCCAGTGGTTGAGACTTCTGGTCCTCCTACAGGGTCACCCTCCTCCTCAGTTTCCTCCATCTTTTCCCTGATTCAACCAAAGGGGTCAGCAGCTTCTGTTCATTGGTCAGGTGCCCATATCTGCATCTGATTCTTTTAGCTGCTTGTTGGGTCTTTCTGAGGGCAATCTTGATAGCTTCCTTTTTGTGAGTGCCCCATAGCCTCAGTAATGGTGTCAGGTCGTGGGACCTCTCCTTGAGCTGGATCCCACTTTGGGCCTGCCGCTGGATCTTTTCCTCGGGCTCTTTCCCATTTCCATCCCTGTATTTCTTTCAGACAGGAAGAATTATGGGTCAGAGTTTTGACTGTGGCATAACAGCCCCATCTCTGACTTGATACCCTCCCTGTCTTTCTGCTAGAGGTGGACTCACTAAGTTCCCTCTCCCCACTGTAGGGCAATTCATCTAGGGTCCCCCATGTTGAGTCCTGAGAGTCTCTCACCTCCCAGGTCTCAGGTACATTCTGGAGGGTGCTCCCACCCTCCCTCCTCCCGAGGTTGCCTGTTTCCATTCTTTCTGCCGGCCCTCAGGGCTTCAGTCCTTTTCCCTCACCTAATACCAGATCATGTTCCCCTCTCCCCCAATCCCATTCCCTTTCCCTCCCTTCCCTCCCTCCTGACTTGTGGTTGCTTTCTTGTCCCTCCCAAGTGGGACTGAGGTGTCCTTACTTGGGCCCTTCAGCTTGTTGACCTTTTTGAGTTCTGTGGACTCTATCTTGAGTATTCTGTAGTATACTGTTCTGTAGGTTATTTTGGGGGGGGGGCTGGGTTTTTTTTTTGTTGTTGTTGTTGTTTTTTGTTTTTTTGTTTTGTTGGGGGATGTTGGCTAATTAATATCCACTTATTAGTGAGAACATACTGTGCATGTCCTTTTGGGTCTGAGTTACCTCACTCTGCATGATTATTTTCTAGTTGCATCCATTTGCCAGAAAAACTCCGGATGTCCTCCTTCTTAATAGCTGAGTAGTATTCCATTGTGTAAATGAACCACATTTTCTGTATCCATTCTTCCTTTGTGGAACATCTGGGAACTGCTATGAACATAGTGGAACGTGTGCCCCTGTGGCACTCTTTTGGGCATATTCCAAAGAGTGGTATTTTTGGGTATTTAGGTAGGTCTCTTTCCCATTTCCAGAATGAAGAGTGTTCCTCTTTCCACACACTCTATCTACCCTGTGCTGTCACCTGAGGTGTGACCTCAGCCATTCTGGCTGGTGTAAGATGCAGTCGTGTTGATTGGCGTCTCCTGATCACTAAAGACTTGGACATTTCTTTAGGTGCTGCTCAGCCATTGAGATTCCTCTGTTGTGAGTTCAAGGTTTAGTTCTATACCCCATTTTTTGATTGGGTTGTTTAGTTTTTTGGTGGTCAGCTTCTTGAGTTCTTTATATATTTTGAATATTAGCCTTCTGTCAGATGTGGGGTTAGTGAAGATTTTTTCCCAATCTGTAGCTGATTTGTCTTATTGACTATGTCCTTTGCCTTACAGAGGCTTTCCAGTTTCATGAGGTTCCATTTATCAATTCTTGACCTTAGAGTGTGCGCCAATGGAGTACTGGTTAGAAAATTCCTGTCTGTGACAATGAGTCCAAGGCTCTTTCCCACTTCCTCTTCTATTAGATTCAGTGTCTCTAGTTTTATGTTGAGGTCCTTGATCCACCTGAACTTGAGCTTTGTGCGTGGTGACAAAATATGAATCTATTTTAATTTTTCTACATACAGACAGCCAGTTAGATCAGCACCATTTATTGAAGATGCTTTCCTTTTTCCATTGTATATTTTTGGCTTCTTTGTCAAAGATCAAGAATACGTAAATTTCTGGGTCTTCAATTCTATTCCATTGATCAACCTGTCTGTCTCTGTACAACACCTTGCAGATTTTATCATTATTGCTCTGGAGTAGAGCTTGAGGTCAGGGATGGTGATTCCCCCAGCTGTTCCTTTATTGTTAAGAATTGTTTTTGTATTAGATGCTGAGAAAGCATTTGATAAAATTCAACACACAGACACGATAACCGTACTGGAAAGAATAGGAATTCAAGGCCCATACCTAAACATAGTAAAAGCCATATACAGCAAACCAGTTGCTAACATTAAACTAAATGGAGAAAACTTGAAGCAATCCCACTAAAATCAGGGACTAGACAAGGCTGCCCACTCTCTCCCCTACTTATTCAATATAGTTCTTGAAGTTCTAGCCAGAGCAATCAGACAACAAAAAGGAGGTCAAGGGATACAGATCGGAAAAGAAGAAGTCAAAATATCACTATTTGCAGATGATATGATAGTATATTTAAGTGATCCCAAAAGTTCCACCAGAGAACTACTAAAGCTGATAAACAACTTCAGCAAAGTGGCTGGGTATAAAATTAACTCAAATAAATCAGTAGCCTTCCTCTACACAAAAGAGAAACAAGCCGAGAAAGAAATTAGGGAACCGACACCCTTCATAATAGACCCAAATAATATAAAGTACCTCGGTGTGACTTTAACCAAGCAAGTAAAAGATTTGTACAATAAGAACTTCAAGACTCTGAAGAAAGAAATTGAAGAAGTCCTCAGAAGATGGAAAGATCTCCCATGCTCATGGATTGGCAGGATTAATATAGTAAAAATGGCCATGTTACCAAAAGCGATCTACAGATTCAATGCAATCCCCATCCATACCAATCAATTCTTCAAAGAGTTAGACAGAACAATTTGCAAATTCATCTGGAATAACAAAAAACCCAGGATAGCTAAAATATCCTCAACAAGAAAAAGGACTTCAGGGGAATCACTATCCCTGAACTCAAGCAGTATTACAGAGCAATAGTGATAAAAACTGCATGGTATTGGTACAGAGACAGACAGATAGACCAATGGAACAGAATTGAAGACCCAGAAATGAACCCACACACCTATGGTCACTTGATTTTTGACAAAGGAGCCAAAACCATCCAATGGAAAAAAGATAGCATTTTCAGCAAAGGAGGTCAACATGTAGAAGAATGCAGATCGATCCATGCTTATCACCCTGTACAAAGCTTAAGTCCAAGTGGATCAAGGACCTCCACATCAAACCAGACACACTCAAACTAATAGAAGAAAAACTAGGGAAACATCTGGAACACATGGGCACTGGAAAAAATTTCCTGAACAAAACACCAATGGCTTATGCTCTAAGATCAAGAATCAACAAATGGGATCTTATAAAACTGCAAAGCTTCTGTAAGGCAAAGGACACTGTGGTTAGGACAAAACGGCAACCAACAGATTGGGAAAAGATCTTTACCAATCCTACAACAGATAGAGGCCTTATATCCAAAATATACAAAGAACTCAAGAAGTTAGACTGCAGGGAGACAAATAACCCTATTAAAAAATGGGGTTCAGCGCTAAACAAAGAATTCACAGCTGAGGAATGCCAAATGCCTGAGAAACACCTAAAGAAATGTTCAACATCTTTAGTCATAAGGGAAATGCAAATCAAAACAACCCTGAGATTTTACCTCACACCAGTGAGAATGGCTAAGATCAAAAACTCAGGTGACAGCAGATGCTGGCGAGGATGCGGAGAAAGAGGAACACTCCTCCATTGTTGGTGGGGTTGCAGACTGGTACAACCATTCTGGAAATCAGTCTGGAGGTTCCTCAGAAAATTTGACATTGAACTGCCTAAGTATCCAGCTATACCTCTCTTGGGCATATACCCAAAAGATGCCCCAACATATAAAAAAGTCATGTGCTCCACTATGTTCATCGCAGCCTTATTTATAATAGCCAGAAGCTTGAAAGAACCCAGATGCCCTTCAACAGAGGAATGGATACAGAAAATGTGGTACATCTACACAATGGAATATTACTCAGCTATCAAAAACAATGACTTTATGAAATTCGTAGGCAAATGGTTGGAACTGGAAAATATCATCCTGAGTGAGCTAACCCAATCACAGAAAGACATACATGGTATGCACTCATTGATAAGTGGCTATTAGCCCAAATGCTTGAATTACCCTAGAAGCCTAGAACAAGTGAAACTCAAGACGGATGATCAAAATGTGAATGTTTCACTCCTTCTTTAAAAGGGGAACAAGAATACCCTTGGCAGGGAATAGAGAGGCAAAGATTAAAACAGAGACAGAAGGAACACCCATTCAGAGCCTGCCCCACATGTGGCCCATACATATACAGCCACCCAATTAGACAAGATGGATGAAGGAAAGAAGTGCAGGCCGACAGGAGCCGGATGTAGATCACTCCTGAGAGACACAGCCAGAATACAGCAAACACAGAGGCAAATGCCAGCAGCAAACCACTGAACTGAGAATAGGACCCCCGTTGAAGGAATCAGAGAAAGAACTGGAAGAGCTTGAAGGGGCTCGAGACCCCATTTGTACAACAATGCCAAGCAACCAGAACTTCCAGGGACTAAGCCACTACCTAAAGACTATACATGGACTGACCCTGGACTCTGACCTCATAGGTAGCAATGAATATCCTAGTAAGAGCACCAGTGGAAGGGGAAGCCCTGGGTCCTGCTAAGACTGAACCCCCAGTGAACTAGATTGTTGGGGGGAGGGCGGCAAGGGGGGGAGGATGGGGAGGGGAACACCCATAAAGAAGGGGAGGGGGGAGGGGGATGTTTGCCCGGAAACTGGGAAAGGGAATTAAAAAAAAAAAAAAAGAATTGTTTTTGTTTTTTGCCTTTTCAGATGAATTTGTGAATTGCTCTTTCCATGTTTTTGAAGAACTGTGATGGAATTTTGATGGGGAATGCATTGAATCTGTAGATCTCCTTTGGTAGGATGTCCATACGTTAATTCTGCCAATCCATGAGCATGGGAGATCTCTCCATTTCATTTAATGTTCTTTGATTTCTTTCTTGAGAGACTTAAAGTTCGTATCATTCAGACCTTTCACTTGTTTGGTTTAGTTACCCCAAGATATTTTATATTATCTATGGGTATTATAAAGGGAATTGTTTCTCTAATTTCTTTCTCAGCTTGTTTTTCGTTTGTATAAAGGAAGGCTACTGGTTTATGTGAGTTAATTTTATATCCAGGCATTTTGCTGAAGTTGTTTATCAGCTGGAGATATTCTCTGGTCGAATTTTTGGGGTTTCATCTGTATACTATCATATCATCTGCAAATAATGATACCTTTGTTTCTTCTTTGCCAATTTGTATCCCCTTGGTCCCTTTTTGTTGTATTATTTTTCTAGCTAGCACTTTGAATAATATATTGAATAGATATGGGGAAAGTGGGCATCCTTGTCCTGTCCCTGATTTTAGTTGGATTGTTTCAAATATCTCTCCATTTAATTTGACATTAGGTGTTGGTTTACCATAAATTGCTTTATTGTGTTTAGGTATGGGCCTTGAATTCCTGATCTCTCCAATACTTTTAATATGAAGGGGGGTTATATTTTGTCAAATGCTTTTTCTGCATCTAAGGAGATGATTATGTGATTTTTTTTTCCTTTGAGTTTGTTTATATGGTGGATTGCATTAATGGATTTTCGTATATTGAATCAACCTTGCATCCCCAGGCTGAAGCCTACTTGATCGTGGTGAATGATGGTCTTGATGTGTTTTTAGATTTGGTTTGCAAGAATTTTATTGAGTATTTTTACATCAGTATTCATAAGTTACATTGGTTTGATGTTCTCTTTTTTGGTAGGGTCCTTGTGTGGCTTAAGTACCAGAGTAATTATGGCTTCATAGAATGAATTAGGTCATGTTCCTTCCGTTTCTTTTTTATGGAATAGTTTGAGGAATATTGATGTCAAGTCTTCTTCGAAGGTCTGGTAGAATTCTGAACTAAATCCATCTGGCTCTAGGGTTTTTCTGGTTGGGAGGTTTTAATGACCTTTTCTATTTCCTTATGGGATATCAACCTGTTTAGAAAGTTTACCTGCTCTTAATTTAACTTTGGTATGTCATATATGTCTAAAAAACAATTCATTTAATTTAAATTTTTTCTAGTTTTGTTGAGTATAGCCTTTTGTAGTTGAATCTGATGATGTTTGAATTTCCTCTCTTTCCTTTGTTATGTCTCCCATTTCATTTTTGGTTCTGTTCATTTGGATGCTGCCTCTGGGCTCCTTAGTTAGTTTGGTTAGGGGTTTAAGAAAATTCTTAGGCCCCAGTAACCAAGTTAGTAAGGAAGGCATTCTACTGTGGGAACTTGTGCCTGACTCCTGTTTCTTCATTTTCCTATACCTTCCCCTGGTTCCTTCAGGTTGCCACAGAAGTTTTGGCATTTTATCTACTGAACACTGCACTCTCACCTACATTACAGACAACTTCTAGGAACACACTGAAAGAGTTCCTAAACTTAGTTACTTCTAATATTTCTTTTTTTCAAGCACAAA
Organism: Rattus rattus; assembly: GCF_011064425.1. NCBI lineage: Eukaryota > Metazoa > Chordata > Mammalia > Rodentia > Muridae > Rattus > Rattus rattus. Next base: position 66,315,430 of record NC_046161.1, on the reverse strand, counting down.
CAAAAGAAAGCCAACATTGATATTTTGTATAGAAAATAGTATAGAAAGAGCTGGGCAATACATACTGTCTGTAGGAATCAAAGATGAAATCCTGGAGTTTTAAATATAGAAAATGTAGAAATAACTGCATTGAAACATAAAATAATAAATGACTGATTAAGAGATTACCAGTCTTTCTTGGGACTAATGGGAAGGTGACATTATAGAGCCTGGCGTCTGAAAATGTTGATGGCAACTGATCCTTTATCTTCCTGTAAGAGCAACCTTTACTTTGCAGTCACATTGTGGGTATCAGCTTTGAAGAGATAGAATTCCTACCCCCGGATTACTGCAGTGCATGCACTCTTATAGCACTGTGGTTAGTTTGGGATAGCCAATTTGAGATTCTCTGTTTCCGTTAAGAATATCAACTCTCTATTCTGTTAAAAGCACATTTATTAAGCTGAACATTACTTGGCTAGCTTTGTTTTTATCATTGAATACCTGAAACCTTCATATTTTCATATATGGAAAGTTTGTGAGGAATGGGTAGAAAAATGGAGACATTTATGTGAAAATCCATTTGAAATCTCCAAACAAATATTTGAGTCCTGAAATGTCATGATAGACAGAGGGTATCATTTAGGGGAAACTAACTTGCTACGTGCTACTGAGGTCAAGGGTGAGAGAAAGTCGGTTTCATAATGGTTCTCCAACCACGATGTGAACTACGTTTTCTTATGCACTATATGAAACATTCTAAACATGTCTTTACAGTTTATATTTTCCACTGTCTTCTTTTTTTAGGTATGGATGAGCGTGGAGGAACAACGTCTTGGGGAACAAGCGGTCAACCAAGCCCCTCCTATGATTCATCTAGAGTAAGTTTTCTTAAGTCTTGGTTAAAGATTATTGGGCTTTGTAAATGAGTTTTTTCATAAATGAACTTTTCATAACAAATAAATATTTTATTAGCTAGAATATGTACCACCCTCATCACTGATTTAATCACTGCCCTACTTTTGAGGTTTATTACATTTTCTGTACTTAAATATTCTTGGTGTCATTCAGATCTGGTTTGTCTACAGTGCTCCCCTATGATACTGATGGAGCTCAGAATACCTATCAGATGTTCTTTCTACTGAATTGCGATTTCTTTGTGGGTTAGCTGTTTCAGGAGATGGTAGTGACTTTTAATAGCTCCAGCTTTCAGCTTCCTCATCAAGCTGAGTTCCAGAGGTTACCATTTATTTATATTGGGATCTCAGTAGTCTCATCTCTAGAAACCATGTCAAAATAGGCATTAAATATGGTATTTCTTGGTTGACGCTAGAAAATAAGAGCAACCTTGTTTTCTATACCCTCAAAGGGTGTAAAAATTGGGCCTTTTCCAACAAGAAAACTAAGCAGAAATTTGGTAAAGGTTTGAAATGGTACCAGAGGCAAAAAATGAAAGAACTATAAACAAACACGTTGTTCCCAGCTATTAGTGCACTGATAGGGTTATGAAGTGGGATACTTTCCTACAAGAATGTATGTTATTTATATTTAAAAAGCTTGACACAACTCTGAATGAAGAGAAATTTCTTTGGGCTCATACTTCGCAGGTGGGAACGGTTTGGTGGTTTTGATGCTGCAAGATTGACTCCTGTCAGTGTGGAGCTTACTCACCTCTCAGCTGATTGGGAAAAGGACCGTGGGCAGTGTAGGACTAATCTATAATCCACAAAGCCTTCCTCCTTATCCCACTTGCTGCGGTGAGGCCCTACTTCCTAGAGGTTCTAGTTTCTAGAAACTGTCATCAGGTTAGACTACATGTTCAAACACATGAATCTGTCAGGGTCATTTCACATGCAAACCTAATGCTGTATGTAAATAAATGAGCCGTTTCTTTTCTCTCATAGTAGGCCAAGAGACGATATACAAACATACATAAAGTGTATGAACATTCAACTCTTAAAGTATCTTAAAGGGTAAACAGAAAGAAACATTGTGTGCAGTTGGGCTGCTGGCTTTTGATAGTCTTCTGGCACTGTCAAAGTGCTTCAGTGAACAAGAGGTCCTGCTCTATTCTTAGGCCCCACTCTAGTTTAAATACATTGGGAAGGACTATTATTATTTGGAGTTTGAAAACAGGAGGACAGATGCTGACTGCCTCTCAATATCGTGGGATTCAGTGGCCACAATAGCTGTGTCATGATGTGAAGTGCTTTGTCAGGATTTAGATTTTACTGTTGATTCCTGGACACAATTTTGCATCTTGGATATTTTAAACTTGTAGGTGTTCAGTTTTCTCTCAATTCTAAAGAAAGTTTTGGATTCTCTGAAAAATAGTTGAGTATGTTTCTTTTTTTTTTTTTTTTTTTTTTCTTGCTTATGTATTTAAAATTTCAGTTTTCTATAGTAGGAATTTATAATATAGTATATGCAAATATTTGAAAAATTTTCTTCAGAGGCTCAAGTTACTGTCTTGGAGTACATTAAGTGATTCCTTTGTAGTTTACATTTACTTCACTTTCAGGTTTTCTGAGTTTTTCTACTTGAATATTAGATGGAATTTTAGGAGAAGAACGTATAACAATATATCCAAGTATTTAATAAATTGATCATTCTGACATTATATTTGCCTCCAGTGATGACACTCAAAGAAAATCCAGCTGTTTTTGGTATTTGATCTATAGGTCACATGAGAAAGCTGTCTTCTACTGTGAATGTATTTTTTGGTTTATTTTTAGTCTAGTTTATGGTAGAGAAAAGTTGAACTGATTCTGTGGTCAGCCAGCTTCCTGTTTAACCCAGGCACATTCCTAGGTATCCAGCTTACTGCTCTTAAACATCATCTTCAGAACTAGAACAGTCAGTGCAGCTAAGTTCCTTTTATATGTGACCTTTCCAAGTCTAACCAGATCTGAAAAGTAGCCCTCACAGGATAGAGGCAGTTAAGATTCTGGTTACTGGAATTACTCACAGAAACCCATTAACAAAGAGATTTTGTGAGTGATATACTAGAGCAGGCATGATACTCTCTATCAGTGTTATTCTGGACAGGTTATTTAAATTCACTGTACTTTACTCATTTGTAAAAAGGGATTGGTCATAGTTATTTTATGAAGTTTTTAGAAGGATTAAATGGAATGGCCAGGGTCTTATATGCTCTGTTCTGTGGGTATCTTTAGAATTCATTTTATAGAAGTTTGTGTCTAATCAAACAGAAACAAATTAATGCATTTGCAAGAGATGCTGCCATATAAATCTAATAAATGAGAATTTTGCTCTTTGGTAGTTAATAAACACTTTTCCTTTGGATCCATAACAAATATGAATAGCATCAATTACCCTTCCCTTGCAATTATGCATTACTTTCTTGGAAAAGCACATCTCTTCCTGTCAAATGATGGTTTAAACGTTTTTCTTTCAGCATAAAGCAATGTTTTATGCATGATAGGTGTGCTGTATTTAGTTAAATATAATCAAAATTTGGAAAATCAATTGCCTTAGCACTATACAAAGAACAGACAATTAAGGAATGCTGAGAGTTGCAGAAAAATTCTTCCCTAGAGAAGAACAATTTACTATCCAATACTCTGTGGTCATGACTGACGAAGTGCATATGAGAAACATTATAGAGACTGAGCAGGTTGTTTTTAGGAATGTATATATGTGCTTATAACAATTACAAAAGAAGCCATGAATTTGAAAGAGCAAGAAGATGCATATGTAAGGGTTTGACGGGAAGAAAAGAAGGGTGAAAATGATGTAATTATATAATTATATAGAATTTCAAAAATGTTAGAAAGTGAATAAGCAAATTTTTGTAAAGAAAAAAAAAAAGAACAATGATGAAAAACTGAGTCTCGGCAATAGTCTGAGTAATGGGGAACAGCTGCTTATGCTTTTACAGCCTTGATTTCCTCATAGCTAGGTCAGAGACTTGTAGGCTTGTGTAGTAGACCATAGGAAAGTCACCTTTCTTAAAGTTTTTTTATGTCTTCAAAATTATAGTAATATTACACAGACCTTAAAGGCCATAGATAAAAGTGGATATTATAGCTAGGAAATATTTCATTTATTAATTCAACAAATGAAAACGTATTGTTCTGTGATTTATCTCAATATCAAATGAATTAAATGCATTTTCATTGTGATACATTTTCTGATGTACAAATTCTGATTTTGAGATGTGACTGATACCTGGTTCTGTAGCTCTTTTAAGTGACCATATTGTTAGGTTTGCCCATTAAGACACTGGTATCCAGCCAAGCCTAAGTTCTACTATGGTATGATAGAGATTTGTAGCTCATAGCCTGTGTGAGATGCAAAACTTTCTGCTGATTTTATATATGTATATGTATATATGTATATGTATACACTTCTTTTTAATAAGAGACTAAATACTTTACTGTTCCTTTGAAAAAGTTTATACAGGTTCACTGTCAGCAAACAACTAATTTATATGCTATTCGCTACTATGAATGGGCTTACCTTTTTAAAGTCATAAGCATTTTCCTTGTAAAATATTGCTGTTAAGATGAGTATTTATACATTTGTCATTGCTGCTATTATTTTTTCTATAAAGAACCTTCATTGGCTTGAACTGAGTTTGGGGTCCCCAGGTCCCCCACCCTCTTTTCGTAGTGTGCTTTGTAGAACAAAACAGTCATTTGCATTTTTGCTCTTTTTATTTCCTCAACTTTTGTTATATCATAGAATTCTCACAACTGAAAAATGTGTTCACTGCTATCATTTATCCCACTTTCCAGATGAGAAACTGGGTTTGGAGGTTTGGAAAATGTGAAGTTGCAGGAGGCTCAAGGTCATGAGGAAGGCTGCCCTGCGACTGGTCAGAGACTGCCTCTGGCCTGTGAATATATTACACTTTGTTGCCAGCATCTCTCAGTCTTCTTGCCTTGCCTCAGTACTTTTGGATTCAAAGAGTAGTCCTAACATTTCTGTCAAAACTTTGAAAGGAAAGTAGAAAGTTAAAACAAGAAAGGGGATGTGCTTGTGGGTGTTGAAAAACCATTTGGAACAGAATGCTTCCTTGCTGGGCAGAGATGTGGCTCGGATGCTGCAGTGTTCCCCTAGCTTTCTCGAGGCTCTGCTTTTGATATTTAGCACCATACAAATGGCATGTGGTACCACCCTTTGGAGATCATAGCACTTGGGATGTAGAGTCAGGAGGATCAGATAGTCATGGTCAAATTGGGCTACAGAGCACACTTGAGGCCATTTTGCTTGAGAGGTATGGAGAAGAGGGAAGAGGAAAGAATGGAGACAGGAGAAAGAGGAGAGGGGGAGGAGAGGAGGGAAGAAGACAAGAGATTCACATAGCAAAGGTAGTGTGTAGTGAGGCAGAATCATAGAATTAGTTGCTGAATGTCAACTTGATCTAGCTGATAGGTGGGAGTGTCAATTTCTGACATAGCTTACACTTTGCTTTGTGATACTGAATGAGTTAATTTTCTTAACCTCAAACTTTCTTGTCTATTTTTTTCTTCATTTATAGAAGTGGAATGGCACTAGTAATGGCTATACCACGTATCTCCAGTCTGTGCCAATAGTGCAGAGGGGATATTTATTGATGGGTTGGGCTTTTAAAAAGTTCTTCAGTTATTTGATATATGTGACTTAGCACAAAATGATCTCAGGGACTTGTTACTTTTCTTTTTGGTTGTGAATCTGGGCCTTAATAGCTGAATAATTTTTCCCAAGAACCCCAGGGACTTTCTCTTAAGGGATGAGTAGTAGACATGTTTTGAATTTTGTAGTGCTTGCTCTGCTTCCTTATAGCAGTGCGTTCGTTCGCTGGGAGTTGAGCATACTCAGAGCACTAGCAGTACTACAGATTGCTGTCACAAAGAGTATGTTGGAATATACCAAGAAGAATATAAACTTACCAAGAGTTTAGAGTTGCTGGTCTTGCAAAGTTTGTGTACAGAGTGCCGTAGGCTGTGCAATTTGGAAAAAAGGGGAGAAGAAAAGCTACTCAGCTAAAATAAGAATACAGTTTTCACAAACAATGAAAACTTAAACCAATATATAAGGTTATCTGGATGAACTTGATGTTATTTTTCTCTTGAAGCTTCTGCAGTGTTCCTGCCAGATGAGGCTAAAGGGAACTTTAATTTTGTTTAGTGCTCTCTCCATTCTTAGCTGGCATTCAGTATCTTTTTCATTCATGTAGGAGAGCTTGGCTGAGTGCCACTTAGTAGATTGTGAGCTAGATATGGGATAATAGAGACTTGGATATCTTCATGTGTGCTGTCTATACAAAATACACAGAGGTCATTTTGACCTCATTAAGGGGTTATATTGGCTAGAGTTTTGGATTGACCTGGTTAGGTTTACAGGTCATAGAAGCCTTAGTAGTTGCTAGTACAGCAGAGGGACCTTGCTGCTGCTTCTTCTTCTTATGAGAAAAACCCCATTGCAATAAGAATATTAAACTTATTCTGTCCCTTAATACTAGGAATTAAACCCAGGGCCACACATAATACTAGGTAAGTGTTCTACTATTGAGCTATAACCCCAGCCTTTTATTTTCAAACTTCCTATTTTGAGGCTGGAGAGACAGCTCAATGGCTAAAAACATTGAGCTGTCCCAGGGCACCTGAGTTTAGTTCCAAGCAGCCCCATCAAGTGCCTAAAGCACTTGTAACTTGAACACAGGAGATCTCACAGCCTCTTCTGGTCTCTGAAGATGCCTATACATACAGATGTGGCATATACTTAGACAGAAAGACAGACATTGTAACCTACTCCTCCTTAAAATAAACCTTTTTTTTTTTTTTTTTTTAAATTAAGGTAGAATCTTTCTAAGTTGCCCATTCTGGCTTTGAATGTACTATGTAGCCCAAAGTGGGTCTTATATTTACAGTTCTCCTGTCTCACTTCCCTAAGGACCTGGGATTACAGGCCTGTACCAGCACACCTGACTTAGTTTGTTTGCCTTTAAGGAATTTTTCTGGCATGCCCGCCACTCCCATTTTTAAGGAGTGGTAAATGCATCAAGTTTTTGAAATGCTAAATATGAATGAATGCATGTTTTAGAGTTCAGGACCTATGCTTAGAAATAGGCCATATTTGCCTAAAAAGTTACATTTTAAAGCTTTTAATTCTTTTAAGACAGTAAGATTGGAGGCATAATTAGGCAGGAAATAATTAACTTCCAAAATAATTTTATTGCTTGCTCTATATATGTGTCAATTTAAATAATTTCATTGACCAGGAAAGATGTAATGGAATAGGAAGTGTTGAATAGGTTGAACAAGCATTTCTATGAGTAGAATTGAAACAGAAACAATTTTCTTGGTATAGGGAATGGTGGGATCATAAGACAGACACCTCTTCACCCCAGGATCACTAAATTCAGTTGATAGAAAAATCTGTCTTAAGGTGATCAGTAGATGACTAGTATGGGGTAAGAGAAATACCTTTTCACTAGAAAAATGTAGTCTTATCTTTCTGGGAATAGATTCAATAGAAAATATATATCTATATATAGGGAATAGTACTCTAATGGGTTCAACATGAAATACTCACCAAAAAATAGGATGATCTGGGAAGATTAGCTCTATAGATCTGCTTATGATAAAGTCAGACTCAGGTTCGGGAAATAGGAGCCAGACTACAAAGTAATGGAAACATGGTAGTGCTTGTGGGAAACTAAATCCTCCCAACTCCTTCCTGCCACACAGTGGTAACTCTAGAATTCAGTTCTCTGTAGTTTTTAGTTTGTATGTTAAAAAACTGTTTGATTAAAAACAAATAATGGTGTGTGTGTGTGTGTGTGTGTGTGTGTGTGTGTGTGTGTGTGTGTGTGTGTGTGTGTGTAGAAAGGGCCAAAATTAGCTTTCTTTCCCCATGTCCCATTTGTCAGGACTTAGATAGTTGAGCTTAGTGTTACCATCTTCCCTATAGCACGGAAGATGTATCCTAGAACCTGTTTACAGTTTGTTCTTTTTATATGTTGAGGTTGAATGGTATAGATTTTATGGTGAATAGGAAGTTTAAATGCACTAATTAGAAAGGACACACAAATTTTGAAATAGTATTTTATGCCTCTTGATCTCAGGTACAAAACAAGAGATGAAGCAGTTAAATAGCAAAGCAAGACAGAAGGGACAGAGAATTAAAGTAAGTGTTTTCTATGTATCGCACCTATGTTCCCATTAATCTCTGTTTTGTTACATAACTGCGGCTTCACCATGTTCTAGATGTGAAGAAAGCTATGGGTGAGAAAGGGTCTGTTTTAAGGTTAGGCTTAAACGAGTCTGGGGAGTAATTGTGACTCTTAGTGCCATTCAGGGCATCGTCTGCCTGAACTAAATCTGTTCTTAAGAAAAGGTGGATTATGAAATGTAAGCATCTTTAAAACTCTGCAGCATGTTATGTAAGCTGAAAGAAACCACATAGCTTTCAGTTGCCTACCATTCTAAGACAACCAGAATGTCTCTTTTCCCAGTCTGTCCATTTTTAGAGCAAACCTGTTGGGACTCTGCTATCGATCTTTCTGGAAAGCATATTTTTTTGTCAATTTCTCACTTCACGTGAGTTTCACTTAAATCTGTCCTATCCAGTCCTTGTCAGGATAGATTGACCTTTACAGTTCTCTCTACTAGGGTTCTAGGCTTCACAGCTAGTAAGTGGATGGCTGAGGTCTAGGGCCCTGGTAGAGCAGTACTATAGCTCTGCTGGCTATGAGGCTGGCTACTAGACCTCTGTTTAGTCTCCCAGAACACCCACTTTACCAGGTGTCCCTCAAGTGTATTTAAATTTAGTCTTTGATAGCCCCTTTTGTAATTGTCAGCTGGATATTGATTGTCTCTTGGTGTTTCCTCAGTTTAGTGATTTCTTATTTATGAAAATACAATGTAGGATGGATTACAGACGAACAAATTTTTATAACTAGTTATTTGTACTGAACTGTTAGAGCTCCTATTTATCACAGTGGAGTTTACAGACTTAAATTTGATGTGTGACTGCTTAGATCTTCAAGAGTATCACATCAAGAAGCCATTTTTAAGATTCTTTTCATTTTGGAGGTGAGGAAATTAAGGTTTTGAGAAGATAGATTAACAGTTAGGAATGGCAACCAGGCTAGATGGCTGAAGCTGTCCATCTATGTATGAGAACATAAAATGTTTCCATTCTTAGTCGTTTAGTGTTTAAGGAACAATACTCTAGAAGTTTTAAGGTTATGCTACCACCAGCATTTATTCTTTTTTTTTTTCTTGTTGCATAGTCTTTCTCTCTGTCTCTCTCTCTGTCTCTCTGTCTCTCTCTCCCCCCCCCACCTCTGTGTGTGTGTGTGTGTGTGTGTGTGTGTGTGTGTGTGTGTGTGTGTGTGTGTGTGTGTACACAATCTGGAGAAATGGTTCTGTTCTTTCACCATGTGTGTCTTGAATCTGGAACTCAAGTCATCAGATTTGGTAGCACACACCTTAATCACATCGCCAGCCTTACTATCATTTTTTACAAAAGAAAAATTTTATGTGAAGTAAAAATTGAGCTGTAGCACCAAACAAATGACTTGAACAAACAACTTGAGTTCTCATCTTGTAGTTTCCTCTCTGCAAATTTTTTTCATAATTATAATTAGAGGATATCTTATATATAGACAGACCAATTTCAATCTGTAAGTTTTTTTCTCTCTTATTTCTAGTCACATAAGTTATATATCCATTCTGAAACAAAGCTTTGCTAAGAACTTTAAAAGTCTGGATGTTTTATTGGAAAGACAACTATTTTGAAGTCCTGGAGTCTGTCCCAGACAAGATGGTGGGCTATTGTGATTTTTAAATTCAGCAAAAGTCCTATAAGTCATGAAAAATAAATTTTGTGTGAGTTATTGAAACTGGGAAAAGTTTTTTATATTACAGATCTTGATATTTGGATGTTATTGAGGGGGTGGGATGGTGAATAGTGTAAGCCAGTTCCTAGGCCCTTATATTCTTATAACAAATATAGATTAGTACATGGTAAGAAAAGATGCCTTATTTCTTCAAATTATTTAAAATGTGTATACCATTTGCGAAGTAAAAGTCCAAAAGGAAATTTTGAATGCCAGAGGGCTTAGCCTTATCAATATGTTTTCCTTGTGACATACTTGTGTTGCCCACATTCTAATGGTCATTCTGAAATGCTCGTCTTCAACACAGTAAACTGATAAACCAGCTTTCTCCCTGTCAAGTGAAACCATTACATATTCCATTCATTGTATTCCATATTGCATTCAGCTTTCTGTCTCTGTGACAAAATACCTGTGAAAATAGAGGCACAAAGGCATAATTAACTCCATAATTTCTTGATGTGAACTGGAACAAAATATAGGGCCCAAGGATGCACTTCTTTACTTGGATCCTACCTCCTAGGTGTCTACCCTGTCTGTGTCCGTAGCTCAGCAAATAAAGCTTCACCTTTGAACATGATGGATGCGGTAGGCCATCAGGTGACCAGCCTTTTGGAGGACCTTCAGACTTGTACCACAACATAATATAATCAGTATGGTGCTTTGTACAGAGAAGAGAATATATTTTTGGTGTTTAGGAAGTTGTTTTATTGTGCAACAACAAAATACCAGCTGTCTTAGTGGGCAAAGAGAGTCTGAAACATTAAGGTGATTTCATTGTGCAGAACATGAATGAGTTCTTGACACAAACTTTTCTGTACCTTGCTTTACTGGCAGTTCTTCAGGGCATAATGCCTGTAGCTGTCTTCCTCTGTGAGGACTAGACCTTCCCCGGGGTCTCCTCTGGGAACCTGCCAGAGGCCTTTCCTGAGAAGGAGTCATGCTGAAGGGTGTCTTGCTTGATCCATTCTTTTCATTACAGACTTGTTTTTAAGTTGACAATGCACCATGGACATTTTCTTGTTAATGTCTGTAGCTTTTTAGGGATGGAGCCTTGTTAGATTTCCCCATCTATAGTGGGATGTTCACTGGATTCATTATGCAAGCCTTGTTTAGGGGACTGTATTGTTACAGTTTCTGTGTATGTAGAAGGTACTATCTTGTAGTGGACCTCAGGTTCTTGCTATCTTTCTACCTCTTTTGTTTAGACATTCCCAGGGCATTAGTTATATGAGTTGTGCTGTTAAATGTATCAGTTAGGGATGGGTGCCCTCTCTGCATTTTGACCAGTTGTGGATTACTGCTACAAAAAGGAGACTCTTTGAGGTTTGCCAGATGTATGTAATGCTTATGAGTATGAGACCTTTCGATGTATATACTTTTTTAACTTTTCAGAATACAGTTTTTAATAAATAGATTATGTACATTTTCTGTTTAGTTTAGTTAACTAAATATTTTAAAATTCTCGATGCTGGTAATTATTTTATAAAATTTCGATTTCTGATTCGTGTCTAATATATAAATTCTACAAGTGGTTTTTGTATATTAACAGCATATCATTTACTACTCGTACCGTCCTTTTGTACATTTTCTGTTGTTTGGATAGCATTTCATTCATGCCTTGGTTTATTAAGGAAATTCCTGTATTTTCTTAATTCAGTGAAGATATTTAACAAATGTGGATGTTGGAGATTTTTCTGCTCTATTCTGATAGATTTTCTTTATAATGTGTTCCTATCGGAATAATGACTATGGTTAGTTTCTAATGTAAAAGTGATCTTGTACTTGTAGGCAGGAAGCATTGGCTGTTATGGAGCCAGTTTTTATGTCTCCATATTCAGTTTGTTACAGTTTTGCAGGTTTTCGCATCTGAGAAACTGATCTCTGAAAGGGTTTTCTTTTCTTTTTGCATTTTCTTTCTCAAAATTAAGTAACATGATAATGCTAGCCTAAAATTGAGAACCACTTGCTTATATTTTTGTAAGAGTTTATGCAGAATTGTTAATTACTCTTTAATTTTTGATAGGTTTTACTACTGAAGATAATTTGGGCCTTAGTTTTCTTTCAGATTTTTATTTTTTAAAAATATTTGTATATGGCATAGAGGTCAGTCAGTGGACAACTTGTTGTGGATCAAGCAGATCATTGGAGTTGGTGGCAAGCACCTTGACCTAAGGCCTGAGAAAAATTTTAATTTGTGTATAAATAAAGGATTATTCAAGTATTTCTTTAACAAGATTACTTATATAACAAGAATTATGCCACTTGTCCATTTCATCTAAGTTGCATTTCATATAATACTTCTGTCTTTTTATATTTGAATTAGTTGTCTCTTACTGTGTTAAATGGCCACACACTTAGTAGTTTAACATGACACATTTATTTCTAATACTTTCTGTAGTTTAGACATCTGGTACAGCTTGGCCTAGATCTTGGCTTCAGTGTCTCTCGCCATGTTAGTCAGGTCTGGTACCTCTTAGGAAGGGCAAGTTGAATAATGATCTGCTGTAAGGTGTGGCTATTTCTGTATTGATGTCGGGTTTTTGTATGTAAGGTTTCTGGGAGCTCAAGTATTCTGATACCGGAGAGTTCACTTTCAGTAGAAATGATCCTACATTAACATGCTGATTATCATTTTACGAGATTACTTGATGCTAACAGATTAACTGGCTGAATACATAGAATCCCTTAAAAGCTAGGTTATAGGAGACACTCAAAAATAGGTTGCTATGAACATAGTACCGCTAGAGCTAGTCTTCCATTTTCTAAATATCTAATTGTTTTCTAGTTATCAATATGCTTCGGTTGCTTTAAGTATCCTGTATCAAATCATGATGTGGTCTCCTACCTGTCCAGAAGTACTGTCTGTCTTGATGCTCCTATTTGAAGCTGTGCTGACATTTGGTCAAATGTGCTATTTATGTTTTTGCATAGAAAGTTTAATTTGAAATGTGGCAGGGTGGCCAGTCTTAACTTAAAATCTACTGGTCCTGCTAACCTGTCCCTTGTACTAACAGATAGTTTAGTAATATTAATCAAACCTTAGAGACTGTGATGTAGTATGATTTTGGGTTTATGAGTATGTGTGTGTGTTCGCACACACGCACGCACACACACACACACTCTTCCATGTATGTTTCTTTTTCCAAACTGTGAGCTATTTGAACATAGGGATTGTTTCATTCATCTTGTAGCCTAGAGTTTAATATGTTATAGAAACAATACATATGTAAATAGTCATACTTCTATATGCATATTTAGTTTCATTTATAACTAGATTAAAATGACCTGAGAAGACACTTAAAAGATACAAGAATGCTGGGTATGGCACATATCTTCAATCCAGCACACAGAGGCAGACGCAGGCTGATATTTGTGAGTTCAAGACTATCCTTGTCTGCAGAGAGAGTTCCAGGACAGACATTGCTCTGTTATGTAGAACTCTGTCTTGAAAACCCAAAGGGGTGTGTGTTGGGGAGGGGGGATATAAGAGATAGGGATAGGTAAGAAGAAAATGAGAGGAAAGGTCAAGAGAAGGAAAGACAAGATTGACAAGTATTGGCAAGCATTTCTGTTGGCATCTGGATAGAGATTGGTAGTGCATTGAAAAATTTAGAACAAAGAAAAAACGAGATAATACAGTTTCAGCTCTTGTTAATGTTGAGAACTGCTTTATGGATTGATGGGTGTGTGTGTGGGGGGGGACTAAATGCCTAAACTAGAGAATACTTTTTAAAGAATATAACTAACATTTACTTGCATTTTTAATCATAAATACATTATTCTGTTAATGTAGTGCCCTTAAACTTGTTGACAGTTCGATTGAACTAAGCCAAGTGCATATAGGTTATTGTTTCTCTCTGGTTGTGGATTAGGTTGTATTTAATTCATGCACTAGATGTAATTTCTTTCATGTCTTTTAATACCTGCTAAACTATCTTGCCAGTCCCATACAATACTTTTTAAAATTCAAAGAGGTAAGACGGAGGGAGGGAGGAGGAAAGGAGGGAGAAAACTGCTTATGCATGAGGATGTACAGAGAGATGGACGTCTGGGTGTTCAGTTCTATCACTCTCTGCCCTATTCTCTTGTGACAGGGAGAACCTGGAGCTAGGCTGGTGGCCAGTAAGTCTCAGCAATTTCCTTCCATAGTGCATAGGTTACAGGTGCATACAGCTGTGATTGGCTGTGTTTTTATATGAATGCTGAGAATTTGAACTTAGGTTCTTAGTTTTAAACTACAAGTGTTCTTACCTACTGAGCCATCTCCTCACAATCCCCTGAAAAATTTTGCCAAAAGGTGACGAGCACATACTTGTAAAAGTTCCAGGTATCCAACTGAGATAGGAAAAACCACTTGAACTTAGGATAAGCAAGACTTTGTTGATGATTGACTGATTGATAGTATAGATATATCAATAGAAGTACCTTGAGTTACAAAAACTTTAATTGATTATGTCTTAATTCAGAAGCAGTTCTCATTGATCATTTCAGGTCTATTTTCTTATTCTAGCAAAGGCCAACTTTTCTAATTTTTTGCAACATAAAGTGAGCATAAAGTCAGAAGGGTATCTTATAGGCACATTTTATTTGTTGAAGCAATGATACTGTTTACTTAAAAATGTATAGGTTAAAACAGACATTTAAAATATTTTAATTGTTCTGGGCAGTTCTGATGCATGCCATTAATCTCAGCACTTGGGCAGAGGCAGGTCGATCTCTGAGTTTGAGTCCAGCCTGGTCTAAAGAACAAGTTCCAGGACATCCAGGGCTACATAGAGAAACCCTGTCTCAAAACCAAACCAAACCAACCAAACAACAACAACAACAACCACCACCACAAAATCCCATTTAATTGCATTGAATTTTAAGCTGGAACTTCTTAATTTTCATATTTCTTCATTTTAATTTGTTCATCTATTACGTGAATAATATGGCTGAAAATTAGCATTTTTGTAGAGTTAGTACAGCTTCATGATTTCCGTGAGTATATAGGCTGTATTGCCTCATTTTCACACTGTACCTAGAAATGGCAGTGAGAAGGGGTGGTAGAAAGAATACTGAGGTGTATTGAATTGTGGTATGTCAGTCAGTATTTGTACAGCGTTTGTTTTTAGGTTAAAAATAAACACCAAGGAATGACTTTGGTCACAGCCATCCTATTTTGTACCTCTTTTTGGATATGACATATTGGACTGTGGTTGTGGTCCCCAGAATACATTCTTGCAGCATCACCATGTTGTAAATGTCGCTTGGAGACTTCTTGATTATGTGTCACGTAGGTATCATGGCTCTGTAGTAGACATATATATATAAAGCCCATTTAATTTGGAGCTTGCATTCCTGGAGGGCTAAAGCCGAAGTCAGAGTCATGTTATGCATCTATAAGTAGTTGTAATGATTCGACAGTTAATTTGCCCTTGGAACCTAGCATTTGTGTTGGAATAACATCTCTTTTCCACAGAGGTAGTGAGGCCAGTCTTTGTTCCTTTCACGTCTTCTTGAATGAGAGGGTGTAGTCTGGAGAATGCTGTGTGGTCTCAGGAAGGCAGGGCAGGTCTGTCTGTCTTGGTCTTTTTTCAGTTTTCCTCATCTTCTGTCAAGATTTTAAGTTATCAGAGGGCTAGGCATCACCTGACATTTCAAAAATTAACTAGAAACATGATGATTTTGGAGACAGTGCTGTGGTATGTGTATGAGTCTGAGAACCAGAAAGAGATCTTTGTAAATTTTCTTTCCTCTGTCCCATATTTGCTTTTAAGGAAATTGTATTTTCATGAAAGAAATATAATAGCTACTGTGAAATATTCTTAGTTTTATTATTTCATGGTATTTATAATTTTGTTTTCAAATTATAATGGATTTAATGAGCCATTTTATTAAATATTTTCCTTTTTTTAATGACCCAGATTCCATAAGAGTAGATCTTTATAAGAGTGGTAACTCAGGAGGAATAGGATGAGAGAAGCATTTTTTCTAGTGCATTACAAATCAGAAATATGGTGGTAGGGTTTTTTTTGTTTGTTTGTTTTTTAATCTCATTTTTTTCTTTTTAACGATGTGTAGCACTTTCCTCTTGTATGCAATAGGAGCATATCCAAAAGTCTTTTCTTTTGGATGATTCGAAGTCTTAGAGATGATTTCAGTGATGGTCTATTAGAATGTTTTTAGTCTTTCTTTTCTCCAGAAGCATTGAAAAATTTGAAGACAGTGGACTAAGGTTAGTGTTTCCTCAAAAACTCAACTTTCCTTTAAGAGTAATAAAGAATTTTTTAAAAACATATTTGTTTTTTGGCTCTTTTTGTGAGGGGGGATGGTGGTATTGGGTGGTGTATGTTTGCTAAGGTTAGCACATGGAAGTCAGAGAACAACTTGTACTCGTCAATTTTCATTTTCTAAACTGTGGGTCTCAGGGATTGAACTTGAGATTGGAGGCAAGTGTCCTTCAGTGCTGTGAATGGTGAATAAGGAGCTCAGTTAGGCGACCCTGTAGAAGCCTGCCATTAATAAGATGTTACTGTACTCTCTTTAATATTTTGGTCTTTTCCCCCCTTAGGGTTTTACAGACAGCCCTCATTACAGTGATCACTTGAATGACAGTCGATTAGGAACCCATGAAGGCTTGTCCCCAACACCTTTCATGAACTCAAATCTGATAGGTAAGTTGATGACTCTGTGTAAGTAGTCTTCTCAAGTGTCTGTGCTGAAACTCTTTCTATTACCATATCCTGTATAAATATATAAAAGAAAACTCCCATGTTGCTAGAGATAGTCAAGTTTTCCTTACTTAATCCAGGCTAAGGAACCAGCATCTGGAAATCAGGGTCTTTTGGAGCACTCCTAAGAGTGTATAAAAAAAGCATTCTTGTTTTTCTTAGTTTAGACAGTGTCTTTGTGATATCATACTTGGTTAAGTTTTCTGAGTCAGAGAAGCATTCTTTCAAGGGCACGTGTGGTTTGCTATTTGTCTTATCAGGTATATTTACATAACAATTAAAATAGGACAAAATATTGACAAATTGTACTTACTTTGAACCATTTTTCTTTGGATACATTTGATAAAACTTAATATTTCATTTATACACTATTATAGGGTCTGTTTAAGTATTTGGACTTTTATTGAGAATCTGTAAAAGTGTTTGAAATTTGAAGGGTTAGACCTCTCACTTACACCTCATCTTTGTTTTATCACCACTCTTGTTGATCATTCTTTCTCTCTCTATCCCATGCAAAATATTCTCCCTTTATATGTCTTTCTTAGTGTGAAGTCGTTCAGCCTGAAATAAGCCCCACAATTGTGTTGTTATGCCCCCACCCGCCAGATTGGATATCACTCTTTTTAATTGGATATCACCCTTCTTACAAAATCTGTTTCAAAAGAATCTACCTTGTAACGTCATTTTTTGTTCTTGTTCGTACTGTACTTGAAAATATTCTAAAGGCTTTATGTACTTTATTGCATTACTGCCATTGGCATCAGAGAAATATACACGGTTTATGTGATTGACATTGATTTCACTACTTCTCAACAGTTGGTTACATTGTGATCTTAGAATTGACCTTTGACAACCATGCTGTTAAACATGGTTGTTTAACATGTTAAACATGGTTTGTTCGTTTGTTCGTTCGTTTATTTATTTATTTTTACACTCCAGATTTTATTCCTCTCCCAGTCCACTCTCCCAACTGTTCCATATCCCAACATTCCCCCACCCTACTCCTCACCCCCACTGCGGCTATCTCCACAAGGATATCCCCACCCTACCCACACCACCAGACCTTTAAACTTCCTGGACCTCCAGTCTTGTGAGGGTTGGGTACATCTTCTCTAACTGAACCCAGACCTGGGGATCCTCCGCTGTATATGTGTTGGAGGCCTGATCTCAGCTGGTTTTTGCTGTCTGGCTGGTGATCCAGTGCCTGAGAGATCTTGGGGGTCCAGGTTAATTGAGACTACTGTTCCTCCTACAGGGTTGCCCTCCTCCTCAGCTTCCTCCAGCTTTTCCCTAATTCAGCCAAAGGGGTCAGCAGCTTCTGTTCATTGGTCAGGTGCCCATATCTGCATCTGATTCCTTCAGCTGCTTGTTAGGTCTTTCGGAGGGCAGTCTTTTTGTGAGTGCCCCATAGCCTCAGTAATGGTGTCAGGTCTTGGGGCCTCCCCTTGAGCTGGATTCCACTTTGGGCCTGCTGCTGGACCTTTTCCTCGGGCTCTTTTCCATTTCCATCCCTGCATTTCTCTCAGACAGGAAGAATTATGGGTCAGAGTTTTGACTGTAGGATAGCGACCCCATCCCTGACTTGATGCCCTCCCTGTCTTTCTGCTAGAGGTGGACTCAACAAGTTCCCTTTCCCCACTGTAGGGCAATTCATCTAGGGTCCCCCACTTTGAGTCCTGAGAGTCTCTCACCTTCTCCCAGGTCTCAGGTATATTCTAGATGGTGCTCCCAACCTCCTTCCTCCCGAGGTCGCCTGTCTCCATTCTTTCTGCTGGTCCTCTGGGCCTCAGTCCTTTTCCCCCACCTAATACCAGATCATGTTCCCCTCTTCCCCCCACCCCATCCCCTTTTCTTCCCTTTGCCTCCCTCTCTCCCTCCCAAGTGGGACTGAGGTGTCCTCACTTGGGCCCTTCAGCTTGTTGATATTTTTGAGTTCTATAGACTATATCTTGAGTATTCTGTAGGGTTTTGTTTGTTTGTTCACTTGTTTGTATTTTTTGTTGTTTGTTTGTTTGTTTGTTTGTTTGTGGCTAATATCCATTTATCAGTGAGTATATACCGTACATGTCCTTTTGGGTCTGAGTTACCTCACTCAGGATGATATTTTCTAGTTCCATCCATTTGCCAGTAACACTCTGGATGTCCTCATTTCTAATAGCTGAGTAGTATTCCAATGTGTAAATGAACCACATTTTCTGTATCCATTCTTCTCTTATGGGTCATCTGGGTTGTTTCCATCACAAGAGCCACAGATAATATAAAATATCTTGGCGTAACTAAACCAAACAAGTGAAAGGTCTGAATGATACGAACTTTAAGTCTCAAGAAAGAAATCAAAGAACATTTCATGAAATGGAGAGATCTCCCATGCTCATGGATTGATTGGCAGAATTAACGTATGGACATCCTATCCTACCAAAGGAGATCTACAGATTCAGTGCATTCCCCATCAAAATCCCATCACAGTTCTTCAAAGACATGGAAAGAGCAATTCTCAAATTCATCTGGAAAGGCAAAAACAAAAACAATTCTTAACAATAAAAGAACAGCTGGGGGAAATCACCATCCCTGACCTCAAGCTCTACTCCAGAGCAATAATGATAAAATCTGCAAGGTGTTGTACAGAGACAGACAGGTTGATCAATGGAATAGAATTGAAGACCCAGAAATTTACGTATTCTTGATCTTTGACAAAGAAGCCAAAAATATACAATGGAAAAAGGAAAGCATCTTCAATAAATGGTGCTGATCTAACTGGCTGTCTGTATGTAGAAAAATTAAAAATAGATTCATATTTTGTCACCACGCACAAAGCTCAAGTTCAGGTGGATCAAGGACCTCAACATAAAACTAGAGACACTGAATCTAATAGAAGAGGAAGTGGGAAAGAGCCTTGGACTCATTGTCACAGACAGGAATTTTCTAACCAGTACTCCATTGGCGCACACTCTAAGGTCAAGAATTGATAAATGGAACCTCATGAAACTGGAAAGCCTCTGTAAGGCAAAGGACATAGTCAATAAGACAAATCAGCTACAGATTGGGAAAAAATCTTCACTAACCCCACATCTGACAGAAGGCTAATATTCAAAATATATAAAGAACTCAAGAAGCTGACCACCAAAAAACTAAACAACCCAATCAAAAAATGGGGTATAGAACTAAACCTTGAACTCACAACAGAGGAATCTCAATGGCTGAGCAGCACCTAAAGAAATGTCCAAGTCTTTAGTGATCAGGAGACGCCAATCAACACGACTGCATCTTACACCAGCCAGAATGGCTGAGGTCACACCTCAGGTGACAGCACAGGGTAGATAGAGTGTGTGGAAAGAGGAACACTCCTCCATTGCTGGTGGGATTGCAAGCTGGTACAACCACTCTGGAAATCCATTTGGAGGTTCCTCAGAAAATTGGAAATAGACCTATCTAAAGACACAGAAACACCGCTCTTGGGAATATACCCAAAAGACGCCCCACTGCCACAGGGGCACACGTTCCCCTATGTTCATAGCAGCCTTATTTGTGTTAGCCAGAACCTAGGTTACTGAGTATCCTAGTCCTGGTGGTCTACAGATGCTTTGTAAGGGATTTTAACCTGTGCAACCTTTGTTTTTTTGTTTTCTTTTTTCCTCGTTTTAAGTAATGTAAATCTGGTATTCTAGTATGGATTTTGTCTATGGCAGCTGACAGTGCAAAGCAAGAATCGTTGAGTGTGACACAAGACATGTAAAATGTGTGCTGAAAACGACTGGCTTTCAACATAAGGGTGAATAAAAGTTATGCTGATAAATGGGTCACTCCAGGTATCAAACCCATTAATTACATTTAAAATAAAACAGTAATTTCACCAAAGAAAATGTCTACATTTTTCTTTCAACTTTCTGTTGAGTTTTCACTTTAAAACTTTTCCCTCCAGCAGCATTTGTACTGTATAAGGAGCGTAGGTGGAAGTTGATGTTAAGGAGAATGTCACTCTTAGGTGTCATAATTCAGGACTCTTCTTGAATGTATAGCCTTACTTTAGCCTTCCTTATAGGCATCATCTGCACCCATTGCAATTACCTCCTTAATTCAGTTTTGGGCCAAGGTAACTGTTAAAATTGTGGGAAATAATTGAAGTCTGTAGGAGATATATAATCAGTCACTTCTGAGCAACCGTTAACTAAAAAGTACTTCTATAATTCAGTTCGATGTTGTATTTCCTCATCTGGAGCCTTTATGAGCATGTATTTGTTCTTTTTTTTTTTTTCTTTCTGTTTTTGGAGCCTTATTGGAATTCCTTTAAAGGTTATCCCTACTTTGTAAAATCTATGTCTAAAGTAAGTCTGTAAGTAAGATTTGTGAACTGGCTGATTTCTTCACTGTATAAATGGAAAAAAAATTCTCATTTCTATGAACCACCTAGTGTGGTGAATCTGGTAGAATTGTACAGACTATGTACCTAATTTTAAAGTATTCTTTTACATTTAAAGGGGACTGCGAGAAATACCTTGAAGTTACTGATTAGGTAGATGCATTCCAAAAGGATTCCTTAGTTTTATTTTTAATGAAATGGTTATATGAGTATTTCAGTATGGTACCTTGCACTAATTGATGTGCATAGCAGGAACTTTCTTATAGGGTAGTAGGCAATCCAGCAGGGTGTGAGATGCAGTGGTTGAACTGTCAAGAACCCAAATATATGGATGTTTGCACTGGATGAAGTTGTAAGAGTCTCTTTTCTAGATATAATGGAGTAAGTGGGGTTTCAGTGGTAGACACTGTTAGAGCTAGCTCTTCGTTGTATATGTGGTGTTGTGAGAAGCACTGGACCATTGATACCTGATTCCTGCAACTAGTACCTTTGAAGTGCTGTAAATGATGGGTGCTGAAAAACAGTTAACGAGAAGAGAGAGGCAGAGAACAGAAGTTCTCGTTCCTGTCAGCATACAAATATCACATTAAGCTAAAAGAGAAGCCATTCATCTAGGAAATGTTATTTTTTTTTTTAGTATTATGTTCATCTGTAAGTACATTTGTCTGAAGAAAGAGTAGATTATAAAGTGCCACTGTCTTTCATGGTGGAGCTTTGAAAAACTTCAGTGATTATATGGGAAAATCAGAAGTTTTGTCTAACAAGTGTTTATAGTGACTTGATAATAATTTTCTATGTAAAACTGGATTTCTATAATAATTTAGATATTTTATAGTGATTTATGTAGGAAAAAAGCTATTATATTATACTATGTCAGTGTTTTTTTTAATGAATTTCAGAATTATCCTTTTGATTTTTCAGTCTGTAGTGCTAGAACACTTTTGTTTCAGCAGAAATAAGCATACCTTTTGAGTGCATAACTAAACAGTTCATAACAGACAGTTAAAGTTGTGAGCAGAGTCTTGACCACAGCTGTAAGTTGCAGTTGTGTCATCATGCAGTTTGGTTAACACAGACTCCAAATCTTTGGCTGCTTTTTTCTTCCTGATCCCTCATTGATTTTCATAGTCCATCTTCTGCTGCTGGAGAGGAGGCTCAGCAGTTACAGACACTTGCTATGCTTGACAGCACCTGTGTTTGGTCTCTACTGTCCACATGGCGGCTCCAGGGGGTCTAACATCTTCTTCTGGTTTCAGGACACTTGTATACTTAGTGCACACACGTATTTTTCTTTAATGATTGGTAATATTTTGGGAGATGGTGGGGCCAATTTACTAATTGAACTGGGAAGTAAATCATGTGGAATTGTATTCCCTCCATTCCCCAAATGGTTGTAGAATGGCAACTGCAGTCTTTTGCTTCCGTGTTTCCTTGTGCTCCAGTCATTTAAGAGGACATGTGCATGTGTGTCCTGAACAGAAGAAGGCTTCAGGTTATCTTGAATTTTTCTTTTTTCTAAGGCACTCACTTCTCTTTCTTTAGAACTGCTTTGTTAGTGTTCTTTCCAAGAGAGACATTAACATGTGGTAGAACGGGGGACTTCGGAGACTAACAATTAGGATTTCAAGGTAGCATTTACTTTTCTGTTAGGGTTTTGTAGGATGCTTGAGGTATTCAATACCTCTAGGGTTTTCTGATTCCATTGTATTATTCTGGAAATGGCTGACTATCTTGCAAATGCTGAAATGGAGTTAGAGGGAAATTACATGTGTGCCTGAAGCCATGGAGCCAGTAAAGGGCAGAACTGAAAGAAAGCCAGTCCCCAGTTGCTTCCACTTCCTGTTTATATAGGTGCTTTTTCTTCCCTTACTGCTTCTAGGTGTTCACTAGGCCAGTGGTTCCTAGCCATAATTACCTATATTTGGGTCTTGATAAGTGGCCATGAACAAAGTCAAATAACCTCAGACAGTATTTCTGCCAGTTTTTCTTAGGGAGGTGCAGCTTGTTCTTTCGTAAAACCTTGAAGAACAATAGGAACCTCTTCACCTTGGATAGCCTACTATATCCAGATTCATATGACATGGTCACGGCTTTTAACAAATAAACCACGGTTAGGCTCTGGAGAAGGAGAAAGTACTTTGTAGCTGTTCAAAGAAAAGTAAATGTAATGCAAAGCAAAGAAGCACAGTGCCTGTCACATGGCTTTGTGTGTCTGTATAACTCGTTTAAGGCGCCTCTCTCACCTCAGTGTAGTAGGTCAATACACTGTTTTTACTGTCTCTACCTACCGCACTCCTTTCCTTGCTGAGGTCTCTAGGTCAGCTCCTTCCTTCTCTACATCAAAGGAAGCACCACTCTGGTAGCCACTGTTTTGTTTCACGTAAAGTAGTTTGTGGGGTTTTTATTTTATTTTATTTTATTTTATTTTATTTTTAACACAGGAGGAGGGGAAATTTCAAGCCCAGGTACCTTTTCTATGCATTGAGTATTTCAAACAACCAAGTTTCAAGGAGAACTCTTTATACAATTGATATTGCCCACATTGGAATTTGTAATAAACCCAAATAAACCCAAAAGTATTATGGAGTCACACTAAAGTGTAGAATCACCAAATATTAAAGTACAACAGAACTCTCACCCTAATTATTTGATACATGTGATTTTTTTTTTCTGAGATAATGAAATGACAGTAATTTTCTTAAGGGTGTCACTGTGGCTTAACATCTGACTTCATGGAGTTGCAGAAGGATGAGTCTTTGATGCTTTCTCAGTGTTTAGTCATTTCCAGATCTCTGAAAGTAATTGGCTTTACTCACTGACCTGCATTCTCACACCCTTGGTTGTTTATAGATATGCACAGTCCCTCCCTCCTTCCCTCCCTCCCTCCCTGTCACTCACTCACTCACTCACTCACTCACTCACTCACTCACTCACTCACTCACTCACTCACTCACTCACTGGCATTGAGAGAAGTAGTAGTTACCACTGAAGAGGCCAAAGCATGGAGAATGTGCGTGGCCCAGTTCTTAATCTCTTCAGCTCAACCCTGCTTCCCCTGTGCTGTTTTAGATACCATGTATACTTCTGGTCTTTTTACTCTATAGCTTTTTTTCTCTTGTACTATTGCTTAGTGCCTTTAGTGCTTCAAAGCCAGTCCAACCTTTGAGGACACTTTACAGTTCTCTAGTGGTGTTGGTCTGAGAGATAGATAGGTCTTTCTTAAGTCTTCCCAAGGCCTGTGTCTAATTCCAGCCCAGTGAAGATAAACTTAAAATCTGAGGCTCCCTTTAGTAGGAGAAATGGCAGTTGCTGTGACTATATGGTCACTGGAGAACAAAAGCTTAAGGAATTTTTATATACTTTATAATTTAAATACATTGACTTTGAGGAGTGTACCATAGCACACAGTTGAACATTTTGGGGGACATTTGATCTGAAGAAGTCACAGGGCAACAGCATCAGTTCCTACCTTCTCCATTATAACAGCTCAGATTCGTCGCTTAGAGTCCTAATGATGATTCCACGTTGTTTAATGAGGCAATTAGTGTTTTATTGAAAATAAATGGTTGAATACTAAATACGTTTAGTTTGCTGTGAACAGGGTCTTAACAATAGTTTCCTTGAGTGGCTAGGAGGTGGGACTAATGACACATGAAGGAGTCTGTCAGAGGACTAGAGATGAGTGAGTGCTACTGCCATTTCTATGCCGTGTTTCAAAGCAAAGGGTTAATAGTAGTTCAGATAGCTACCACAGTTTTTATGATAATTTTAATTAACTACTAAATAAAAATGAATTTTAAAACTCTGAAAATGGGGGCTGGAGAAATGATTCCGTGGTTAAGAGCTCTTGCAGAATACCAAGTTTTATCCCCAACACCTACATGGTGGCTTACAACCATCTAACTCTCCAGCCCACAGTATCTTATGCTCTCTTCTGGCCTCTGGCAAGCACCAAACATGCACACAGTGCACAAACATATACAGACAAAACTATGCACATAAAAATTTAAAAACTTAAAGCATGTCTTGAATTGCTTTTGCTTGTCTTATATAGGTTTTATTTTTCAATGGTACTCATTGAGTTCTTTTCTTCAGGTAGATTTTTGTTTTGTCAAATACGTGCCATATTACTGAAGCCATGAGCTTGACCTAATCTCTGGCATATATCTTTTCTGCCTCCCTAACAAGCACACATGCACATGCAGATACACACAGTACAGTCGTGCATAAATTTTACCTGACCATGACTTTTACTGAGAGATGAGATCTATGATTAGGTTGGATAGAATTCTCTCCCTTCCTTTAAAGTGCTAGTTGTACTTAGAAAGTTCTTAAGCAACTTTCAGGTTTTTACCAGCTGCAGGAAGCTGGCTTTGAAGGAAGAGTGTGACGGTCTAGGTGAAGCTGTATTGGGTTACCAGGGTTAGCTGTTTTAGGCAAATAGCTCCTTAGAGAGAGTCCTAGCTTAGAGCCCTGTGAGGTAGCCAGAGGGAAAAATAGGGGATGTGTTCTTAGAAATTAAATTGAGAAAAATATCAGTAAACTAACGCCTAACTTTTCTTGAATTTTTAAGAATTTTGCTTGGTTTGCCAAAATTGCCCTGAATTTGTTTAGAAGTACCTGATTTATAATTGAAATGTATACAAAGAGCCAGTAATGAATAAAAATGAGCTGCTAGGCCATCAAAATTATTTGTTTTAGAAAAAAAAAAAAAGACTAGCTTTTTAGTTAGATCATAATAATAAGTGGGAACATAACAAATTGAAGTTTTTTTTTTTGAAGCGTTTTTTATTTCATAGGTAGTAATATGCAGGGCTTCTTAGAGTAGGAATTTTTTTAAATCATGAAATCTAAAGGCAAACAAGCCACTGTTTGCTTAAAAACAAGGTAAAGTGTTTACATCTTGACTTTGTTGCTTCACTTGAGTGTGTCATCTGGCTGTAGGATACATGTGTCTGCTGTGTAGTCACTGATGCATGCAGAACTTAGCAGAGGGCATGCTCGCCCAGTGGGCCCTCTTTCTGAGGGCATTTCTAACTGTGACAGTGTGAGGCCAGTGGAAAAGCTAGAAGGGATAAGATGTCAACTGTTATAAAAGCAGTAAGACTCTATTTTAGGAAAGAAAGGGACATTTGGGTTCTAATAAAAAGTGCAGCCATTTAAAAGTATTCTAAAAGGTAGTTTGTGAATGTACAATAATGATTATTGGTATTGTAAACAGAGTAATCTGTTAAAGTCTGTGATCTTTAATTCTATAATTCTTTGGCTTCAAATACTTTGTAAAAATATTAATATTTGTTTCGCTTGTCTTGATACCAGATATTTTAAAATGTTATTATTTTTAGTGACTTAAACCTGTGGCATGGGTGACAATCAGACTAGTATAAATCATTTGTCATAGCCAGTTAGTTCATAGAGTGTTCATGTCTGTTTTGGGATAAAGTTATCTAAAGTGTCATGAGCAGAAATTGTCCTCCCCAGGTTCATTTGGCCTCCAGTTGTTCATGAAAATCTTTCAGTGCTTATTTCGTGTTATTCAGTATTCTGACTAAGGTCATTTTCACATCACCATAAGTCAGGGTTGCATGTAGATATGACAGTTTACCACTGAGTGAACATACACATGTATCTCCGTTAAACTCCAGAAGTAACAGGATACAATAGCCATCAAACTGGATCACTATAGATGAAATACTTTTTCATTCAAGATAGTAGTGAAAACATGTCCACTATTGTAATAACCAAGTTTGGACCTCGGAGAAAGTGAAAGTCACTCCTGAGTGATTCCAGCAGATTGTAAAGCTGCAGCTCTCAGCAGGAGTCTCCGCGGAAAGCACAAGGATAGCTAACGGATCTGATTAGTGTCTGATAGAATGCTTGAGAGTAATGGTTCCAAAGGTTGGTAGTGCATGAGGCATGAGAGTGTTAATCACAGAAGTAACCCATCTCAGATCCAACAGTGATAGTTTTATTGAACTGATTATGAAGATGTTTTTACTGTAGAGAATGATATTTGCAGATATTAGATGCAGATATTAGATACTTGGTAAGAAGACTGTCTTCTTTCCTTGAATACACTAATGGAGTAAGGTAGCATGAAGCTGACAGATATGAAGTCATCCTGGGTTGTGTTAACAGATTTTGACCTTGTAAATCACATTTTAAGTTTTATTGTAAAATCTAAACAAATGCTGTCCTACTCGAGAAAATCAAGTTGTCTTTTCAAAGTATTTTAATTTGGTTTTTAACAAATTTTGTTGAAAGTTTGTTTTCAAGTGGGGAGATTAGGACTGTAGTGTCCAGCAAATAAAATAATGTATGAGTTTTAATGAAGATTGCTGCCTCTGTTCAGTTAGACAAAACTTTGTCAATTTAGGTTGTGGTTCTAGATAGAGTGTAAAAAATGGGGAAACAGCATTATATGTTTAGTTAGAATGACAACTGATTGCTTTGAACCTTTATTTTCAGAATATTTGCATTAATGCAAGCAAGAGATTCACATAGCAGTCCTATGCTCACCAGCTACAATTGTAACATTTCGGCAAATGAAGGGCATGCCTATAATGCCCGTGGACTCTGCCTTGTTATCTCCCTGGCTGTTCTGATCTTGTTCTAGGAGCTCACACACCATAAGAGCTGGCTAGCTGAATAGGCATCTGGTAAGCTTCTAAGTGGAATGTGATTCTTTATCTTGACAGAGGAATAGAGAAGCTGAATGCTAGTTAGTTTCAAGTTAGATTTCATGATGACAGTAGTACCTTTGGCTCTTCCTAGAAATTTGTTGCAAGCCTTAAAAAGATGTCTTTGATTAATCGAGAGAATGTGGTGGCAAGTACTGTTGGTGGAAGACCATGCTGAAAGTGATCCAAGGACTTCCTATCTGTGCTGTCTGTCTGTTCGGAGTAGACTAATAGGTTGGTAGCTTTGTTTACTTTTCTTGAAATTAATAAAGCACTTTCTAAGTAGGAGAGGGCCAAAGAGAAGAAATACCCCAAAGGGCCACATGAATAAGTGGTCACCCCTCCTGTTTCCATGCCAGAGAAGTCTAGAACCTTGAAGGTAATTATAGCAGTTCACTTGGAGTTTGCAGCTTGTGCTTTCATTGATGGAATTTGATAGGAAAGGAGTCGTACTTATGCTCTCACTCTTCAAAACTGAGGGTGTGACTTCTGTAAGTTTCTAGTCCAGAAATGCAAGTTCCTGACAGCTGAGGACCTCTCTAGAGCTGTCAGACAGTAAATTTCTCAGCACTGCATTAGCCTGTGGTGTGACAATAAGTAAATTTTTTGGTGATTTGACTTTGTAGTGATCTGAATAACTGCACAATGTAAAGGAACTCAAATAGCATTTTCAGGAATAGCCCCCAAGTAAGCTTTTTCTTGCAGGTAAATAGCTGCTTTGGCGGATAGCTTAGAGCAATGAACATGTCTCCATGGAATGCCCTCAGCTGTCACCAAGCTACAACTTGATCTCAGCAGCTGTTAGGATGAAGGACCGCAGGGGCAGCTTGGAGAGCTCACATTGCTGTACTGCAGAAGTCGTAGGTTGAGGTTCCCTCATTTCACAAAGTCTCAGTGAGCCTTGATTGTCTGAGAAAATAGTCTGCTTGAACAATTCGTTTTTTGTTAAATTAATCTGGTATGGAACAGACTAGTACTTTTAAGAGTTGAAGTATTACCTGTCTTTACATTATATTGAGTGTTCTCTGTGTGCTAACCACTATGGTCAGGAGTGTCAGAAGATGTTACCACCACTGGGATTTCTCACTTTATACAAAATAAGTAGAATGTGTATAATGTGTAGAAGTACACAGTTTTAATCCCAGCACTCAGGAGGTCGAGGCAGATAGAGCTCTCTGAGTTCAAGGCCAGCTTGGTTTACATAGCCTGATCTGGGTCATCCTGGGCTACATAGTGGGATCCTTTCTTAAGAAGAAGAAAAAAAATGATACAGTCCACAATTTATGTTCTGGTGCATTTTCTTTATGACCACACCATTTTTACCTTTTGGCCTTCTTTAGTTCTTCTAGTTAAGGAAGAGATAACATTACTTGTCATATGAAGTAAAAGGAGATAAAGGAAATAATAAATGTAAAGTTAGCTGGGCCGGGGGTGGGGTGTTGCAGATCTTAGCACAGTACTTACCTGAGACTTCCATTTTTCCCCATCCTAAAGTTTTAGAGTCTTAGGCTTCAGTTCTACCAGTGATTCCCTATTTCTCTGTCAGTCACTCCTTACCACAGGTATTGGCCTTTGCACATTGACAATGGCTTTATTTTCTTCAACCAAAGAGGTTCACCTTTGACCTCTGCAACTTCAGATAAATTGCTTGGTAGTAGGTATTGGTTTATTTGTATTATTTCCATATCTTTTAGTGTAAGCCTGTAATATTGTGATGTTTAGTAAATTATATGGCACTTCGTGAGTGGCTGTCCCTAACCTTTAAAACAAGAGTATAATAGAGAAACATCTTGTCTGCTAGCGCGTTTGCACTCGCTCACGTGCTCTCCCCCCCCCCCCCCTAACTAATCAATTGACTGGTGAAATATATGTATTGAGACCTGAAATAATCCTCTACCTTCTCAGTAGAGATGAAGGCTTCAGTTAGGGACTTAAAATTTTAAAACAATATTTTAACCTATAAGTAACTTTTATATCATTTTTGAAAGCATGATTATTCTGGTAACAAGTGATCATTTAATGCTATTGACATTAAAGTTATTCCAAGATATTAAATTTAACATTCTATCAGGAGTTTGTCGTTGGAGAAGTGATTGTGAATAACAGCCATCCCAAGTTGTGCCACCTGGAGAAAAGACTGTATATAGCGACCAAGGTTTCTGCTCTGTTTTCACAGTTAACATTTTTAATTTGAAGCATGGTAGGATGGATGGTATGGCAAGGGTTAATATTTGTAAGTACTTTTAGAGACCATTAATTCTCTAAATGTTGTCTGTAACTTGATAAAATGCCAGTGTTCTAATCTCCTAATTTTTTTCAAATAGCAATATTGGTTTCAGAATATAGTTTGGTTGACTTTCAGCTGTTTATATCTTTGGTACCTGGCCTAATAGCTTTTTAAAAGAAGGCACTGATAGCTCTTTCAAATAAATGGGTATGTTATAGCTTTTTCTTACCAAACTCAGGATTGCAAATGAGTTGTTTTTCTTTTTAATAGGGAACTAAGATTGATTTTGTTGTTATTGTTCTTAATGTAAAAAGGAAAGAAATTGGAAATGAACATGATTAACCTTTTTTTGCTTTGTTTATTTTGTTATCTGACAATAATTATAAAATAGCATCAGATTCAATGTCTGATTGAACTTTGATTTAGGCTAACAGTACTTTGCACTTTTATTTTTAAATCTTGAAAAACCAAACTAACCAAACCCCCCCCCCAAATTGATTTTTATTTTATGTGTATGGAGTTTTGCTGTATGTATGTATGTGTACCTCATGCATGCAGTGCCCATAGAGGCCAGAAGAGGGTATTGGGTCCTCTGAAACTGGAGTTACAATGCCATGTGTATAGAAGCTGGGCCCTCTGCAAAAGCAGCTAGTGCTTTTGCTACTGGGTCATCTCTCCAGTTCTATACTTCGAAATTTTAATTGTTTTGGAGATCTATTATCTTCATTAGACAAGTAATGTTTTACCTCCTTAACAAAGTTGAGAATGGCGTTGATAGCTGATGATGTGACACCACTAATACCCAGCAGTTGTAATAGATCCCATTAATCGCTGGTGTAGAGCTATGTGAGCAAATGAAACCTGAGTGTAATTATGGAAAAACCAGCTTCTGTGGAAGGTAAAACAAAACAAAAAACCACCATGACCACCACAAAACAACAAGAAAACCTTCTGTCTATGTTTTCAAAGGTTTCAGCATTAAAATTGATGATCTAGTGGGTTTTGGTGGTACAAATTTGACAGTTATTGTGACAGTCTCAGTAGCACTGACAATATTGGCACGTTGGTTCTCATCTATTTCAGCTATGGAAGTTACCTTGACAACAGTCAGAACCTGTTGGAAATGAAGATTTATTGGCAGACATGGAGTTTGGGAAAAATTATTTTAAGGCACAATCTTCTAGCAGGATCTTAGAAAATGCTATTTTACCTAAATGCAATTTTTGCTTCACTGTTTTACAGTCCTGTATTTGAAATGGGTTAATAAGCATAATCTGTTATTTTAAAAAATAGATCAAGTTTGATGGATTCCTAGCAGATACATTCTGACCCAGAAGAAATGTAGTATGTATGTTGGGATTCTGAGGTAACGAGCTTGTCACATAGCACAGGAAGGATGAGTGATGTAGATGAAAGGATTAGAAAGGTAAAGCTCATGTGTTATAAATCTATTCAGTTCCCAGACTACCATTTACATAGTATCTTCCTGCTATGGTTCTACTCCGACTGTTTCTACTAACTTCTCCATTTAAATTTCTGTTATATTTATTTATTTTTATATGCATGCTTCTACATGCTTCTCCCCAAGAAATAAATAAATGTTAAAATAAAAACTAGAAACACTTGTATAATGTCAAAAATGACTTTATAGATCACAAACACAAAAAACTTGCTGATATTGTTACAGATATATTAAAGTACTTCAAATTTAAGATGCTGCATTTAAATACTCCATCTACAAAATATAGTGGGAGTATTGAAATTTTCTTGGTGAATTTGAGTCTTAATTTTTTGCTAGTGAGTCTTAACAAAGCTTATCAGGTATTCACTACAATGATGAATTTAATTGACTTTTCAGTGTTTGGGAAGAGGTTACTTGGTCAGGATTTATTTTGGCATGAGAAAGGCCAACTCTAATGTTGATCATTACTGTACCTTGTCTCCTTCTGTTCTTTCTAAGCACAAACACAGCCCAGTCCCTTGGCAGTGACATATAATGAACATCAATAACAACCCTTGTAAATGTTAAGTAAAAGAACAAATTGAAGCAGTGATTCATTAGGATTTTTTTTTTTTTTTTGGTCTGAGCCAATTAACTCCTGTTCTTGTTGGTGCATGTTGGAGAATCATTGTCTGTCTCTTGAGCAAGAAAGGTTGTGTTAGGGATTGTGTGGAGAGGGGCTTCTTTCTTGTAACAGGGATTTTAGGTATAGGATATGTACTTGTTTTAAATAGCTCTTTTAAAGTTTTAGAAATGATATCTGCCCAGTTTTATCAAACTTGAGATGATGATATTAACCTTAGTTTACATAGCACAATTATAGAAAAGCTGAACTTTTAATTTGCGGAGAAATTGTTGTGATTGATTTTTGTTTTACCAATATACAGTGATGGATGTTGGTGTCACTTCTCGGTATTGTCTGTTTGGACTATGTCACTCAACTAATCATCCCACCTTTAACAGCTTTGCCAGGCTGACAGCTACACAGCCAATATGGTTGTAGGTTTTTGTGACTATTGCATTTCCTATTTATTTTCCAGTTTTTCTTCTCTTGTGTAATGGGTACAAAAGAATTCTGTATAGCTGAAGTGTTGCTTGCTCTGTAGAAGTAAATTTTAATGCTTCTACACTTACCACTTGAACTTACATTCTTGTATATGCATTAATACTTACTTGAAAATATTTTATCTATCTTCAAGGTATGCTTAAAAAGAAAGTGTGCAATTTTTCAAAACTAACCTCCACTTGCTCCTTTTTAGAGGAGCTGTGACTCTTTCCTGCTTTTTCAGAGTCACTCAGTTGTGGCACTGAGCACTGTCATGGATTATTTACATTTCCTTTTAATGAGGGGCTATTTATTTCATTATAGTTTTGCAGGTTTTGTTTTAAATATTCTATATGATAGACGAATATCTATTTCTAAAACTCCATGGTCAAGTATAATTGTAAACTAGCTAGTAAAAGTAAGTTTCTTGTTTTATCCTTAATATCATTTGCACATAAAGTCAGAAAGAGCTATTTTTCTTTTTTTCAACTTTACCTAACAGGTAGATACTACATACTTTGGATTTTTGATACTGTAAAGAATGGGCTGGGTATTGGGATTTTTCACCTTGAAAGTTCTATTTAAATTTAATCCAGTCCTCTTCTGCTTTCTTATGATCCTTTCTATCAATTGGGGAAAAAATCAGCCAGTGTTTGCATTACTACTTGAAATTTGTTTTCTGTCCCCTGCCCCACTTCCTTCTATCCTTTATTCTAGCTTTGTTTGTTGAGTAAATACAGTGTACTCACACCTCTGATTCTTCTTACTCTTATCATAGACCTGGGTCTTAATACTGATGTGTGTATAACTACCTACTGAGTTTGTATTGTTTTATGCTCACATCATTTTCCAACTTTTTCTTTCATTAAAATGCCTTTCACATATCTTGATAATTCCATCTGTTATCAGAGCTTATTATTGCTCTACTTGCTAGACTTGTTAGCTACTTGAAAAACTATTAATAATGAAAGCTGGGGGCTGGAGAGATGACTCAGCAGTTAAGAGCGCTGACTGCTCTTCCAGAGGTCCTGAGTTCCCAGCAACCACATGGTGGCTCACAACCATCTGTGATGGGGTCCGATGCCCTCTTCTGGTGTCTGAATGTATGAAGACAGCTGCAGAGTACTCATTTAAATAAAAATAAACTAAATCTTTAAAAAAAATAAATGAAAACCACGATGACTTTGTCAAGCTAGTTTAAAATTAATCTACTTTTTGCAAGAAGGGAAGCCCAGATTTCCATCTTGAATTCAATGCTACTGTTTCTGTGTCCTTGGCTTTCTATTCATGTTACAATAGTTCCCCAGCTTTGTTTTCTGTGGTTTCAGTTATCCACAGCCAACTATAGCTTAAAAAATACAGAGAAAGTAACAGAATTTACAATCCACATGTTTTCAATTTCATGCCTTTCTGAGTGACATAATACCATCTCTCACCAGGATGTCAGTTTTGTCCAGTGTGTTCATGCTGCACAAGTTACTTGTGCATTTACTAAGTAGCCATCTTGGCTAACATGTCAGTTATTGTGGTTTTGTTGTGATCATAGTGCTCATGTAGGCTAATGTTGCAGTGTCATTCACATGATTCATTGCCCCATACAGACATTGTACAATTGCATAAGGAGGGAAGTATAAAAACAAAATCATTTGAGAATGTAAGAAAGAGCATATTCACATAACTTAATATATTGTTATATTATTCATTAACCTGTTATTGACCAAGAAGTGACTGTGCCTAATGTATAAGTTAAACTTTATCACAGGTAGGTGGGTAAGTTTAGGAAAATAACAGGTTTATATAGGTTAAGCATAGCTAATCTGGAAAATCCAGAAATGTTTCAAAATGTGAAATATATCTTGAGTGAAAACATGATAGTACAATGGAACATTTTGTATGAGACTTCATCTGGTGATCATAATCAGAACATATACCATTCAGGGCATTTTTTTTCAGATTATCTTGTGTGTTCATAAGGGCTATATGATTCCATCAATGGATTTCATGTTTATGCTTGTATTCTAGCACTAAAACATTCTCTATTTATAGTAAATGATACAAAAATTCATAAGCTAATCTTAAAATCTGAATCATTCTTGATTCCAGACATTTTGGATACTCAGTCTGAACAGAGTTTCTTAGTTTTATAGTTTCAGGTATCCTGAAACATACCCTCCAATTAGGTATCGTTACTGTGTACTCAGATCTGCTATGGTGTAGGTTTGCTTTAGGTAGCAGATTTCCTGTTCCCCAACCCTAGACTTTATTCACAATCTGTTGTACACTGGCTAGTTAATAGTTGTTTGTTAAGTTGTAGGTAAATTTTATGACCCCTGCCTTTCATACAATCTGAGGACTTAAAACTGCATGAGTTTTGATTTGTGACTGCTCAGTATTTCTGTTCATTAGTTAGTTAGTAATATAATTGTATCATGTATATTATTGTGCCCCATTCTAACTAATTCCAAGACACAGGAGTGGGAAACTGACCCTTTCCTTGAGCCACCCAAGTAGATGTCAGATAGTATATCGGGCAGAAGAGCTGTTGGAAGAGTGTGTTTAGTAATTGGCCTCAGCAGATACCCATGGCTCTGCTTTATAGACAGGCTGATACCTAAAGATGATCTTGAACAGTTTTGTGCACTTCACTTTTGAAACCACAAACAATGGTAAAGTTCTTGAGACACAGGCTGTAGGCGCCGTGCAGACCAGAAGATGACATCTACTATTGAGGTACTCAGAAATCTGTGCAACTTCAAGACAGATACTTTGACTTCATTGGTTGGTAAAACTAGGCTTTGTCATAAAGAGTATTATTTCTTGTAGCTAAATACAAATTAATTACATTCTGAATTAGAACTTAATAAAGTCATTTATAATTTTCACAATATTACAGTATCACAAAAATATTTCAGATAACTAAATATGAATTAGTTATATTTTGAAATAGAACTTAGTAATTACTGTTCATTCAGTCTTTTCTGTGGTTTGAATGCTATTGTTTGTCTCCTCTAAGAGTCATGTTGAAACTTAATCCTCAGTGCTTAATTCTATGAAGAACAGCCTCTGAGAACTGATCCAGTTATGGGGAGAGTCTGCTCTCTGTTTGGGGAAAGCACACTAGTCCAGAGTCTTACATTGAAAGACGGTGTCTTTTGCCAATTAATGAGAAATTACTTCTTATTTATTTATAAATCACCCAGTCTGTGTTACTTTGTTAGAGTAGCACAGATGGAAGAAGAAGGTTTAGTTGTTGGACTTTTTTGGTTTTTTGTTTGTTTGAGTGTTGGGTTTAGGGTTGAACCCTGAGCATTGTACAGGCTATGTACTCTACCATAAAACTGTATCCTCAGTACAGTAAACCCCCACCCAATTTTGTTACTGCTTGCTTACAAAAGAAATAATGTTTGTGAATAAGACTACACTCACGGTTCCTAGCATGACTTGTTGAGAGTTTCTTGGAGTTTTGTAAACCAGCTAAAACCTGTTAGGTTGTCTTCAGTGTTTTCATCATTGTGAATGAGCTTACAGTGTCCGTGGGTGAAATCAGAATAAAGCAGGTTTTATTGATGCTTTGCCTTTTTAGCTAACAACTACAATCTCCTGTGTCATTTTGTCTGAAATGTTTGGTATATTCTCCTTCTCATTCATTTTTCCTGCTAAAGGAAATAGCAACAAGCAAGTAGACCAACCCGCCACCCCCCCAAAACACACACACACACACACACACACACACACACACACACACACACACACAATCCTCATGTTTTATAGTCCAGCTCAAATCTCACTCTTTTTAAAATGACTTTCTTATTTTGTTTTTCCTCTCTGAATAATTTTCTTTCTTTTCTACGGTGTCTTTAAGGCAATGTGAAATTTGTTTATGCAACACAGCATGCTCTTACCTTAATCGCAATCTGATCTAGAACAACAGAGAAGAGTTTATTTGATTTACTCAGTCACTTACAGAATTTTTAGTGTATTTATGTCAAAATGAACAAAGAGAAAAGAGCTTCCCATGATAATTATGGTTTATGCCCATGTGTCAGGCAGTGTAAGAAGCTCACAAGGCACTACTTCATTTCACTCTCACAGCAGATTTCTTTTGTGTGTAAAGGAATGAATTAGGAACACAACTGGCAAACTTTTCTCAGTAGGTGTGGCGTTGTGAATAAGGAATTAGAATCAGCTGTCTGCAAGTCCATAACCTTCAAATGCAACCTGTCTGCCTGCTCTGTTTTTCTCATTTCAGGTAGCAGCATCAGAAAATCTAGTTCACTTTTGCATTGTATTTCCTGTTTTCATTTATATTAGAATCTTCGGGAAATCGGAACAAAATAAATTAATTTGGAATGTAATTTTTAGAAAATGTGTATTTAGTAGACTTCTTATAAATAAGCTAGTTATAAAGTAAACCTGGTTAAAAATAAGGTTTGAGGGTGTGTTGATGAGCCGTGAAAAATTATTCAAAGGGATTTAGTTTTACATAAAACAGTTAATTTGGAAGAAATTCAAGATTTATAAAAGCAATATTGTTGTATAAATTAAGGAGGGCAGAATAACTAAAAACAGCTTTTAAGAATTTTTTATTAGATTTTTTATTTACATTTCAAATGTTATCCCCTTTCCAGATTTCCCATCCATAAACCGCCTATCCCATCCCCTCTCCCCCTTCTTCTTTGAGGGTGTTCCCCCACCCTACCACCCACCCCTTCCCGCCTCCCTGCCCTGACATTCCCCTACACTAGGCAATTCCAGCCTTGGCAGTACCAAGGGCTTCACCTCCCATTGGTACCCAACAAGGCCATCCTCTGCTACATAGGCAGCTGGAGCCATGGGTCTGTCCATGTGTACTCTTTGGGTGGCAGTTTAGTCCCGGGAAACTCTGGTTGGTTGGTATTGTTCAGCTCTTTCAATCCTGTCTTTAAGTCCTCCAATGGGGACCCCATTCTCAGTTCAATGGCTTGCTGCTAGCATCCGCCTCTGTATTTGTCGTGCTCTGGCAAAACCTCTCAGGAGACAGCTATATCAGGCTCCTGTCAGCATGCACTTCTTGGCATCAGCAATATTGTCTGGGTTGGTGTCTGTATGTTTATGGGCTGGATCCCCAGGTGGGACAGGCTCTGAATGGCCATTCCTTCATTCTCTGCTCCAAACTTTGTCCCCGTATCTCCTTCTATGAATATTTTTGTTCCCCCTTTTAAGAAGAAGGGAAGCATCTACTCTTTGATCTTCCTTCTTCTTGAGCTTCATGTGGTCTGTGGATTGTATCTTGGGCAATCTGAGCTTTTGGGCTAATATCTACTTAGCAGTGAGTGCATACCATGTATGGGGGGGTCAGTCGGTCTCTCTCTCTCTCTGGTTACCTCACACAGGATAATATTTTCTAGTTCCATTCATTTGCCTATGAATTTCATGAAGTCATTGTTTTTGATAGCTGACTAGTACTCCATTGTGTAGATGTACCACATTTTCTGTATCCATTCCTCTGTTGAAGGGCATCTGGGTTCTTTCCAGCTTCTGGCTATTATAAATAAGGCGCTGTGAACATAGTAGAGCATGTGTCTTTGTTATATGTTGGGGCATCATTTGGTTATATGCCCAGGAGTGGTATAGCTGGGTCCTCAGGTAGTGTAATGTCCAATTTTCACAGGAACCTGCAGACTGATGGAGACAGGTAGCCCCAATGCTTGTACTCGGAGGCTGAAGCATGATTGCTGGTAGTTTTAGATTAGTGTGGGTTGTACTCCCACCCCCAAAAAGAAAAATGACATTGATTACCTGAGTTGGAGTAGGTGTGGCATTGTTGGAGGAAGTGTGTCAGTGGGGGTGGACTTTGAAATTTCAAAAGTTCATGCCCAGCTCATTTTCTTTCTACCCAGTGTTCAGCTACTGCTCTAGCACCTTGAGTGCTGCCATACTCTTCCCTTTCCCTGCCATGATGATAATGGACTCAGTCTCTGAGACTGTCAGCAAGCCCCCAGTTAAATACTTTCCTTTTATAAGAATTAACTTCATCATGATTTCTCCTCATAGCAGTAGAACAGTGACTAAGACAATTAAATGAAGTAGATGTATGATTGGTTGGTTTTGAATACTTGTGAAACCCAGGTTTTCAAGCATGCCAGGCAAGCTGAAGCCCTCGAAGAGACTCCTGAGTTCAGAAGCCTGCGGCCTTGGCAGTAGTACATATGTAGTTTGTTAATGAGCTTTATTTTGAAGCCAGAATCACTACTTAACACTTTATTAAAATTTAGGATCTGGAAACATAGCTAAGTAACTTTTGAGTCCTGGGGTAACGGTCCTTACTAGTTTTCTTTTAATCTCACCCTTTTCTCTGATTAGGTAGACAATCTCTCCCTACTTGCTAGTGATGAAACATTACCACACCAGTGACTTGATCTAGAGTCTCCCATTAAGAGGAAGAAAACCAGGCATTAAACTCAAGATTATAGAGCAGGACACTTGTATGTACAGCAGGAAAGCATCTTCTCCATCATGTTTTATTGATCATTTTCACATGCTTCTGTTTCTGTTTCTGCGTCTACTTTGTTCCATACAGGCTGGACATTTTCATTTTCAGTGACTTGATTTAAGAAAAAATTAAATATTAATTAGTAAGTATACCTATAAATAATACTGAAAATGGTCCTAACTGAAGAATATGTATATAGTATACCTTGGGAACCAGCATTGTATGGTATCTTTGGTAATGTTTGCTTTCCTAGCATTCTGTCTGCCTGACAGATTTTCATGGTGTTCCTTAGCTTCCTGAGCGTTGACAGGTGACAGATTTTATTTCCTTGACAAAAATGAAGAAGGCACAGGCAGCTTCGTCCCAGGGGGGTAGTCTCCTGTGCTGGCCTCTGACCAATAATGTCCTCAGTGTGCTGACATTTTTATCAAAGACAATTCCTAGCTCTCAGAACTATTAATTTTTTCTTTACTTGGCCACACAATTGTGATTTTATGTTTTGTGAAGGCTGCACATTGCCTTACCTGGAAGCACTACCAGATGGATGATTAAGTGGAATAAATGTCGTATAGATTCCACTGGGAGAGCATGCTTGCAAGCCTAGGATCGGTGAACCTTTTAGGCCTTGGTGTGCAGGGAAATCTGAGAAGTGTAATCTGAGGCTCTGTTCTTTCCCCAGTAGGATAGCTCAGAAGTCACAGAGGCTGAAAAGTTTTCAGTATTTCTGTAAGTTTTCCTGGATTCATAAATATGCTATATCAAGTGAAGTTAAAGCAAACAGTAAATGAATTAATACCATGTTACTACACTGGGCCAACATGCAGTTATATTGAGTACAGGAGTCGTGAAAATAGAAAATTATTATATAGTAGCTTTAAAACACCCAAACAGCATACTGGCTAACAGTGAGCTTCTGATTAGCCCTGATGTTAGGCTTAGTTTTATTCTATTACATTTTAATTCAAAATAATTTCTAGAAAGCAAGTAGTTGTCTCTTTCCAATAATTAATTGAATACTTGTGGTATTTGTGATAAATACAGAATATTTTATACTTAGGAATATTTACCTACATAATACAGTTTAAAATTTTATTTTGTAGCACTTCAGATAAATGTTATGTATATCTATAATGTGCTATAGATATAAACTGGCCTATGATCACTTGCTTCATATAATCAAGCCCAGAACTGGAGAAAATATATTAAAGCAGCTAACAATTCCATTGACTTTGATGACTTAAGATTTTTAGATTTGTTGTACTTGTTCTTGCTCTGACGTTTAAAAGCATGTTCTGAGTAGTTTCTATTGGTTTTGTTTTAGTGTGGTATGTGCTTTTCAAAGATGCTTTCTAAAAAACAAGAAGGGCCAGAGAAATGACTAAGTTGAGTGTTTGCATTTCATGCACAAAGTCCTGGGCTCCGTTTTCAATATTATATAAACTGCTCATAGTGGGACATTCTTATAATCCCTGCGCTTGGGAAGTTGTGGCAGAAAGATCACAAGTTTGAGGTCATTCTCAACTGTATAGCAAGTTTCAGTTCGAGGCCAGGCTGAGCTATCTAAAACCGTGTCTCAAATAATCAAGCAAAGAATGTCTTTTCTTTTCTCACATTACTCCCTTATAAGTAAATATATATATAATTGATCTCTGTATTTTCAGGTGCATTGAACGACTATTGCCTTTTCACATAGTATCTAGTATAGTATACTCTAACTCCATGTTACTGGAGAATATTGCTCATTTAGTTAAAAACAAAAAACTAAAACTCCAAAATGCCCTCCCCTTTATTCAAATAAAAAGCTCAATTGCTGGAAGTTAAATTTGTCTTTGATTATGCCAGTTTCATGGTCGGATTCGTCTTACTTGCTAATGTTCCTTAAACCAGGTAGTACCTCCCAGTCCTGATTTGTATCTTTCTCAGTCCACAGTGAGTCCAAAAGGCCACAGATCAATCTAAGGGACATATTTGTTTGTGTTTACTGAAAGTTTCCTTTGATGAAGCCCTTGTGGGTGACTTAAAGATAATGGAGATTCGCTGTCATAGTCTTTCATTGAGTTTGTCCAACATTACAGTCTGTTTGGGGCAATATATAGAGCCTTTTTTTTAAAAAAAAAAAAAAGCAACTAGTCAAAACAATAAATACATTCTTTATTACCCTTCTCTCACCTCACTTTTTCATCCATTCACTTATAAACATCTGTAAAATACATCAAATTTGCAGATTCTAATAAACTTTGAGGAGAAAGGAATGATTAATGAACATTTTCCATTGATCTCATTAAGTGAAAGAGTAGGTTTGAATAGCTGTAGAGAACGTCCTAGAGGCAGAGTGCTGACAGAGAGATGTCTCTCTCTCGTATTATTATTCACTGTACCTGAGGTGGCAAATTTTTTGGCATAGAAGATTCTGTTTTGATCAGTGTTACCTTTGAGAACCATGTATTAGGATTGCTTTATCATTTGGTTTAATTTTTAAAAATGTTTGAGATAAGAGCTCCATGTATAGTGCCAGCTGGTCTTATTTAACTGCTGGGTCTGCCTGCCTCAGCTTCTTAAATGATTTGATTTAAGGTCTGGGCTACCATACCTGGCCAGATATGAATCTTTTGCTTGCATGTTTGAGGATTTTTAAATTAAATACTTTCCCTTAACATCAGATTATCTAACTGATATCCAGAACAATTTAATGAGCTTATTAATGTCATTTAACAAGTAGTGTTCTGTTTTTAAAAGACTGTACTGTTCATAGATCAAGCTGCATTGTGTTCGGGGATGATGAGACTGATGAAGTGGGAACTCTTGAACTTCTGTTGAATTGTGCATGATTCACTTGGTTGTTTTTGGTTGTCTTCAGTGCTTTGAGTCGGCTTCAGTCATGCAGGTTCTCAGTACATTTTTGTTCATATTAATAGTAGGTACCTATAAGCATGCAGTGTGTTAGTTACCTGCTGTTCAGGTGGAAAGAAGTAGGTAGTTTCATTAAGTTATTGGATTAGAATCAAAGCCACATTTAGTGCTCTTGTTTATGTGAGAAAGGGGAAAGGAAGTGACATTTCATGGATAACTGCCACTGCCTTGACCCCTGTAAGGTACTTTACCTTTATTCAGTAAATTTGATGGTTCTATAAAAATGTTACTTGTTAAACCTTTGAAACTCAGAGACTTTATTGCATTTTCTTGTTTTTATTTTTCTGTGGTAACTGCCATTATATTTCTCTGCTTCAGTAGTTTGAATAATAGAGATATGATATACTATAATAAAATTTACCCTTTTAAAATACCCATATCTTCAGACTTACGTAATCATTTTTTGACTGGTTTCGGAACACTACATACCCTATTCCTGAAGAAACCTCATTACTGTTAAAACTGGATTTCGATTCCATTTAGCCCCTGGCATCAACTAGTTTTTCTCTCTCGATGGATTTGTTCATTTTGGACATTGCATATAACAAATCACAAATGAAATGGTTTTAATTAGCTCTTTTCATTTAGCATATTTTCAGGGTTTATGCCTATATTCCTTTGTATGAATATATGATATTTTATTTACCCATCTTTTAATTAAAGTTTGTTTTATATTACCTTCTCAAGGGTTGTCATCAGTTTGGTATACACTTTCATGGACATGTTTCCAGTTTCCTTGTATATAATCATGTATTATTTTAAGTGAAGTTTATTCTGAGAAATATGTCCTTCTTTACAAACAGAATATACTTACACAGGTGTTGGTTAATCAGTGTGGCCTCTTGATGTATTCAAAAGATGTGCTAAATGCAAGGTGAATAAGGTTGCGAATAAGGTTGCTGCCAGTTTAACACTATGGTGTTTAACAGTGCACTGTAAAAATACAAGTATAAGGGACACTTTCAAATGTGGAAGCATTTGCCACACCTGTGCTTATAGCACTTGAGAGGCCAAGGATGATAATCTTTTGAGCTAAGGAATCTAAAACCAGATTGGTCAAAACGGGGAGATCCCAACTCCAAAAGAAAATTATAGTAAACAGTAAACAAACAATAACATCCGTTTGTTCATTCTCATTGTTGAGTATAATGGACTTTCCTTAACTTGTGTGTGCTGTACGTTCATACCATGGCAGCGCAGAGGTGTGCTGCACCAACATCACATCATGCACACAACTATCACATTTCCTTATGACATTAAGATGACACTTTAGCTCTACTGAATCAGATGAGGAACTGCCAGACTTTTAATATTTCTTTCCAAAATTCATCTTTAATTTTAGACCTCATAGTAAGTGAAGGCCTCCCTGAATACTTATGTGCATTTCCTTCATGACTAATAATGCTGGGCAACATTCCATGTGCTTGCTACCCATGTTCCTTTTCAGTTTGGAGAAATGTCTCCTCAGGACTTAGGCTTTAACTCTCTGCAATGGAGGCAGCAGTTCTGGTCTGTTTTCTTGAGGCTGATGTGATGAGAGCGGGTGTATCTGATGATCAGCATTGGCCTAGCACTTAGGAGAGAGACATTTCTTAAGTTATTATTACTTCCT
Source organism: Rattus rattus (assembly GCF_011064425.1). Classification (NCBI taxonomy): domain Eukaryota; kingdom Metazoa; phylum Chordata; class Mammalia; order Rodentia; family Muridae; genus Rattus; species Rattus rattus. The sequence continues at coordinate 66,272,081 of NC_046161.1, read as the reverse complement.
TTCCATTCTATCTCAAATCTCACAGTTGAGTAGGCTGAGGTTTAGAGGAAGGAACCACATAATTCACAGAGATCACTGGGTAATTGTAAACCCTAGTTGCAAATCTACATCTTTCATCTTGCTTCTAGATTCTGCAGCGTTCTCACCACAGCTGTCTTTTTGCTTATGATGAAGCTCTTCTCCGTGAAACTCTGTCACTAGGTCAACTTAGTTATGCAGCTGTTTTCCATATCTTTCCTGCAAAGCAAGCATAGCTGGTTTATATTCAAAGTTGAGTTTTAGAAAATCTTTTCTTCAATTGGCTTGCAATGTGTTGTACCTAAGTAAACACATGACTCTTTTTCTTACATTCTCCTGTCTCTAGGGTAAATGCTGTAACAGATGAAAGGCACAGTTTGGATATATGTCTTACATGACCACAAGTGCTACCTCAGCTAAAATGGTCGAGGAGCTCTGGTTTCCAGATGATGATATCACTGTTAAACTAGTCTGTGTCTAGTTTATAGTACATAGGACAGCTGACTTGTTTTATTCACTGTTTGGTTCCTTTGTGGAGTCTAGAGAAGTGTCTGTAAACCATGTACAAAATGACCTTTTCTTAAACTTTGTTCAACTAACTATAGAAAAAGGAAAGAAAAAAATCTTTCCAAACAGACGAGAAACCAATTATTTTGGTTGGATTTGACTAATTCTGCTTTTCTAAGGTGTATTAAAGGGAGACAGTTGAGTACATTGAGCAGTATGTGCAGTTAATTCGTTCCAGAAGAGGGCCATCAGTTTCATACATAGGACTGAGGTTTTAAAGCAATAGTTGAGATCAATAATGCTTACAGATTGAGATAAGAGCATTAGAAAATGTTCTAGTTTGAGTACTTTGGATTAGAATGTTTTTATAACTAGTATTAAATTATGTAGAAAAAATACAGTGCTCTTTGATTAGGTACATTGCCAGATATGTCTTATGCACATAATCTTCAGATGCCTGAGATGTATCTTTCAAATTAAGAAATCAAAGCTTAGAAAGCTTATGAGATTGATTGAGAAGTCACAAAGTTAATGTCACTGAACTGCAATTGTGCCTGACTCCAGAGTTCTTCTGTTAGGACCTTTGAATAGAATTTTGTATTCATGCTAAACAGTTGACAGTTCAGTTTTACACTTTACTTCCTGAAGCTTTATTAAGAGGCAAATTTTTAAAAATATATGTTGGTGGTCAGTGAGACACTGTTAAATTGTTCCTACTATCTTAGACAAGACCAGTGACCATTTTTTTCTTCTTTCTTCCCCTCTGTTAAATCAGTACAGTAATCTACGGCATCTTTCGTTCTGTTGCAGTAGCCGTAACATAGTACTGCATGGAAAGCAAATTTCTGTGTAAATCATTCCAGAAACTTACTTGGAGACTTTTTTTTCCTCGTTTTATTTGAGAATGGTAATGTATCATTTCAAATGGTATTGTTCTTGGATTTGTGAAACAAGGTGACTTCAGCTTTATATTATTTTACTTATTCCTTTTGTTGTTGGGCATTAAACAGTGCATCCTGAGCACACATTCTACCTTTGAGCTTCAACTCTCAATGCCTTGCTCTCACTTATGTTTAGCTGAAGGAATAACATTTATTTACCTGCTCATGAAAAGAACCACTGAGCGTCCATTCTTATTGCCTGACGGTAACAACAAACACATATCAGAACACTAGAATTGCTAGACTTTAGAATTGGCACATCGCCTTGTTGGGCACGTCTCCTGAATACTTGGGAAATAACTTGACAGTGCTTTAGTGATTTTTTTTTTTTTAAGCTGTGTCAAGCCACAGAGGAGGACCATGAATTAGGAGAAACCCTAATATTATTTCTATTCACTGGCTCTATCTAGCCTGATAAAAGCTACACAATTACAGGCTGTCCTTGATTTATTATTGTTCGGCTTATGATTTTTTACTTTATAAGGTTCAGTATGCATGCAAAGAAACTGTTTTGAGTTTTGATTTTGATGTTTTCCTAGGCTAGAGGTATATACTAACATCCTGGTGAAGCTGTACAAGTGGCAAGCTTTGAACATGTCACCTTAACAATTGATAATGTAAGGGTAATTTGCCAGCAAGATTTGTTTTAACAGATAATACTGTCAGATATATCTTCATTACAAAATAGCCTTTATACTAGATGATAGGCTATAATGTAATGTGAGTGATTTAAGGTAGACAAGCTAAAATATGTTTTGTAGGCTCAATGTTGGAATGCATTTTTATCTAGTAATACTTTTATTTACCATGGGTTTGCCAGCATATAAACTTGTAAATCAGGAACGCCTGTAATGATTAGGACCTAGCATAAAATCTTAAGTAATCTTTCTGAAGTTTTTTATCCTTTTCTACTCTAAGATATCTCCATCTGAATATAAGTTAAGGGGGGGGGAGATAAGTTAATTTTTCTTTTTAAAGTTAAAAGGTAGATAGTAATCTACCAACAAGATTATTTTTCTAGTTGTCTCTTCAGGGAGTGAGTAATCATCATTGTTATTTTTCTTTGTCTAATCACCAGTCTCCTTTCCCAAAGGATTCTCTGTGGGAAATAAAATAAAAATCTATTTTATTTTATGCATACATTTTCTTTTGATCTACAGAATATATTACCACTATTAGCCTTATGTGGATAAAATATGGTATTCATATCTATTGGAAAGTAAATTCATGTATATTTAGAATCCAAAACTGAAATATAAATTAATTTTGTTTCTTATTGACTGCCTTTACAAGAGAAAAAATGCATGTGATATTAGATAAAAATCACAAGTCAACTTTTAGGGTTGTCACAAAGTAGTAGGCTTAGACTCTGCTTCATGTCTGTGTGAACCCTGTCTATGGTAATTGATGTTCCTAATGGGTTCTAAAGACCTGGGCCATTCTATACTACCCCCTGAATTATCAAAGAGATCTGCTGTTTAAGAGCAGATGTATGCCTAGCCTTGTTTTACCAAGGATTTGAACTGGCCTATTTGCTTTTATTTTTAGGATGAAAGATGTATTTTCTTGCTTTTCTTTTTGAATAGGGTCATCTGATTAGGTTATCCTGAGGATTTAGTTATCCCAGATATCTCTGCCAGCAAGATGGGTAAAGGAACAAACAGGAGATCTGTGCATGTTAACAAGGAACTCTGAGCTGGTAGAGTTAGAGCAGTGTTTGCTGCAAATTAACCTATTTATCTTCTTATATAATTATGAACTATACAGTCAACCCTCAAGCACTGGAACCATATGAGGCAGACAGAAGCCATCATACACAGGGTTCTTTTCCTGCTCATGTATCTTTATTTTTATTTTGTTAGATTGTTTTTAGAAGGATGCACAACCTTTTTACTCCTAATATAGAATTATCAACTACCCATTTATTTTCATTCTTTGTCCTTTATCTCTCCAAGTGTACTATTGTTTAACAGTTGCTTTGTGTATGATACCAGCCCTGCATGCCAACTTCAATGTGGCAGAATGAATCATGTTGCTGTTGATCTCACCCTGAACAAAATAGCCATCTTTAAATAGGAAGAAGTTTCTAGCTTCAGGTTGCTTCAGCTCTGCATGCCTTGCCTAGCCTGCCGTGTAAAGTCAGTTGCCTCACTCTAAACAGCACTGTATTAATATGCACAACATGACCATTTTCAGTAGAAGGTTATTAGAATGCTAGTTTGTATCCTCTAGTGAATGAAATGATGTGTGATTATGAAGTCATCAGGCATGGACCAGTAAGACTCCAGAGAGCCTGCCCCCTCCGAGGTCCTCAGGGTGCCATTGATTGGTGGCCATGTGTTTGTGCCCGATAGACTGTGAAATGGTGTGTTGCTACACGGCTGTGTTGCACCTGCGCCCCACCAAGGTGATTGATTGGTTTGGTCATGTGGAATGTTCCCATCTGGTCTGCAGTAATGTGGTTTTTTTTTTTCCCCTCAACTGCGAATAGCAAGTACTGGCTGGATAGTTACAGCAAACTGTTTCTGGAGCTAAATAATCCTTTCCTCTGAGCACAAGTCAGGATGTAAAGGAGTTTGTTTTTTACCAACCTTGTTTTATGAATAGTAATTCTCCATCAGGTTCTTGCCCCTCTCTCTAGGATGTTCCGTGCCTCTCTCAACAGATTTCTGTCTCCTCACACTAGATTAAGGTATACTTTATACATTTTTGAATTGCATAAGCTTAAAGCAGATTCAATTCTCCTTTGCTGCTTTTTTTCCTGGCAATTACATTCTAGGTGGCTTTCAATTTTTTTTTTTCTAGAGACAGTTTCTGTGATCATAATTGGATTATCAAAGTACTGATGTATTTTTAAGCCTTCATTTAACCTTACAAAAGTAGTGCTTTATTTATCGAAAACTACTGATGTTGCAGTTTAAATGTCAAGAAATTATTTATTAGGTCCTTTTTTTAAAAAGATTCTATAGTTATGTTGGGCGGTCTTGTTTGATATTTCTTAATCTTAGTCCTTTTTCATAATTGATCTATTCATTCCACCTAATGACTAATTACATATCAGAGCACATCATCAGCCACATTCATCATAGTAGAATGTAATAATCAATGACATTTCAACAAAGGAAAAAATAAATATGCAAATAAGGCCTCATTAACATTTGCATGAGTTGTTTGAATAATCACGTTGCTGACAAGGCTGTAATTAACAGAAATTGATGCTGAGTTCAGTATTTGATAGTGTGTTTTCTCAGCGTTTTATTGTTGTCACTGCGGGGGCTGAAATGAAGTTCTGCTCTACTTATACCTTGACTGGAGTTGATGTGCTGGGCCGTGCCGAGGACCGAAGGCTTGTAGGCGCCCTTGATTCTCTGTGACCTGCTCTTAGTGCATAGAAAGATACTTTACTTAAATTACATTGGTTTTTTTTTCTTAATAAAGCTCAGTTACATTTTAGCAATTATGAAACAACTGTAGAAAGAAAACAAATATAAGAATTAGAATTTCATTATTTTGCCACACTCTGATTTATCTGAATGAGATTGCACTAAAATTTCAAGGTTTAGTTTTGCTCATACCATGGAAAATTGCTGTCATTAATTTTTTTCCCCTCTTAAGTCTGCCCTATTAGATCACTCTGGAGAGGTTGGTGTGCTTACTGTAATTGAAAATCACTTGCTTAGGCCAACAGCAACAATGACAAAAGCCTAATTATAAAATGCACTGTGTGTATGTGTGTGTGTGTGTGTGTGTGTGTGTGTGTGTGTGTGTGTGTGTGTGTGAGAGAGAGAGAGAGAGAGAGAATGAATAAGTGTGTGTGTGTGTGGTGATTTTTTTTTTTAAATAACACTGCTCCCCACATTCCTCCTCCTCTTCCTGTACTGTTTCCTGTTTTTGTCATGGATATTAACTGAAATGTGCTAAACACAATAAAGCTGTTTATGTCAGTTTTTTGGATGACTGCAAGTGCTGATTATAACAAGTTTAAGGAATTTCCTTTGTTGAATGTGTACCCGTGCCATATGGCTCAACATGGAACATTAACTTGACAGGGATAATGGATTGTGCTGTATGGAGACAATTTTGCCTGCAGCTTTACTATAACTCATTCTGGTTGGGGATCACAGGTTTCTAGTATGGGATGGAGCAAACATCCAGATGGATTTACTTTACATAAAAGAGTTGCATTTCTTTTTATTTCCTCTCTGTAGTTGGAAAAAGGAGATTTTTCTTTAAAGAAGTAAAATATTCAAAAGAAATGAATATTTTTTTAAAAAGAAATAAAGAAAAGCCTGGATTTTGTGTAATCTTTTTGTAAAATGCTTTGAAAGAAGATTATTTCTGTGTATTTAGTGCATGCATTTTTAAGTCAGGTTTGCATAAACTTATGACACTCTGGAGTCTACAGTGGGGCTTCTTCCCTCTCATGTTGAATTGTTTGAGGACTGGGAACAGGAAAACCAATGTCTTTTCTGATGCTCTTTAGTTATGATCTTCCTAAGATCATATGCACTTGTAAGTCTTTAAAAAGTCTCTGTTTTTGTCAATGACATTTTATAAATCGTAATAAACTTTATTGATTTTGTTAACAGTAATGGAGCAGAATCGCTAACTGTTGGCTCCTTGTTTTTTTCTGTAACTCCTTGAGAGTCCTTCTAATTGATCTAATAAGAATAAGAAAACCAAAAGCAACTTCTGAAACAATAAATGTAACCAAGTATCAATTACTAGTCTGCTAGGAGTGCTGAGAGCTAACATGGAGTTTAGGTCAGAGGGAAAGAAATGTGGAATATCTTCTTCATGATATGATCTTCTGCTAAGAAACTGTAAACTTAGGGGAAATGAGGAACTAACATCCGTTACTATAGGCAGTTCTACACTATCTATATAAATTAAATCTTGATGCAATGTATCTATGTGTGTTGCTATGTAAATATGGGTGTATATGCTTTCTTTTTCAACGTTGTAGGTTGAACATCGGCCTTTGTTTGCTTTAAGCAAGTTATCTATTCTATTAGTGAACCCCACCCTTGGGTTTTGAATCTTATGCCCATTATCTTTATGCTTCAGCTACCTAAGTGCTGGCATTTCAGGTGTATGCCTGCACACCCTGCTGATTTTGTATTAGAACCTCTTATATAAAGTTAATCTTCTTCCCTGGTGTTATTAAACTGTAGCTCCCAAGTCACTGCTGTGTTTAAAGGTTTAAGTTCCTAGGACATTCATGGTTTCCAGTATAGTGCTTCACTAATATATAAGAATGAAATAGAGAACTGGCCCTCAAAGAAATGAACATTTTCAGATATGATTTTCAAATTCATGACTTTCAATTTATAGTACTTTCTATAATACAAGCCCTAGTGTGTTCTCATCAATAAATGGTCTTCTTACATTTAAAAATTATTTTTGAATATGTGTATGAACACATGTGCCCACATGCACACACATATAAAACATAGTACATGCATGGAGGGCAGAGAACAATTTGATGTTGTTTGTTCTCTCCTTCTCCCTTTACATGGGCTCCAGGTACTAAACTCTTTTATGATAAGTGTCCTTATCCCCTGAGCCAATTTGCTGGCCCATATCTTTTGAATATTTTAATTTACAAAGACCAAATGACTGAATTATGAGACTTTTTTCCACTGTTATAAAAGTTTGATACTCAGGCTTTTATTGTTTTGAAAAAAATGTTCAAAATCCCATGGAGGTTTTCTCCATTCATTTTTGTATTGGCAGAGCGTATAATCCTGAGGCACCATTTCCCCTATGACTGTAAAGTATTCTGTGATCAGGGGGATCTGATCTAAAGACACCTGTTCCAGTGTTTCTTCCCTTTTCCTTGCCTGGCCTTGGTCAGCACTCTTTTTGGTAGCCCTCTATCAGAGATAAACACAGATGGAGAAAAAGAATTACAACTTTTTAATTTTCTTTTTACTTGTTATCATCAGTGTTGTGAAACATTTCATAAGATCGGGCTTTGCTGTGTGTATGTGTCAGAAGAGTATTATCTGAAAAGCACTGTTTTTCTTGTTTATCCTAACACTGTTTCTCCTCAGTCAAGACTGGCTCTCTATAAATCAGATCCAGCAAGAATATTTCCTTAAGTTGGAATGAGCCTTCTGTTTTCTAACCTTTCCTATCTTACCTCCAGAAGTCTTCAGAAGGCAGCAGGATTGCTTGGGAGACAAGTGCAGGCTCAGCACCTGATGCTGCTACTGTGCACTAGAGCCTTCTTCATGACTAGGGCTGATTTACATTTGTACCAGAAGTTGTAGAAGGGCATCGTTTTCTTTTAGAAAGTACTTCCTGCTAGAGATTTGACTTACAGACTTGGGAGAAAGGGCTAGGCAATTTGAGGTACAGTTAGAAAAGGCCTAATTATTGGACTAATAGACAAACAAGCAGAGATAGGTGGACCTCTAAATTCAAGGCCAACCTGGTCTACATAGTCAGTTTCAGTACAGCCAGAGCTACATAGTGTGAGACAAAACAAAATAAAATTATAAAGAAAAAAATTTAAAATATAAAGAGTGTGAGAAAGAAAAGGTGGATATATTGATCACGATACATTTTACTCATGTGTAATTACTATTAAAAACTTAAAAAGAAACTAATGGGTTATAGTTTTGGTCGGTATTTATAGAGAAAATATACTTGTTCTAATATTTAGAAGACAAATAGTTCAAAGACTTTGAGACACACTGACAAAAATTAACTGATGACATCCAAAAGCATGTTTTTAATTTGTTTTAATTGGGTACCTTAATAATCTTTAATGCAGAAACTGCAAGTTAAAATAAGCCAAATGGAGACTGTACATTTTACTCACCCATCATCAAATTACAGCCAGCAGTAACGTTCACAGAACATCTTTTTATTTATTTAACTGTAGGTTTAAAGATACTCAGAAAAAAAAGTAACAACACAAAATCAATACAGTTGAACATCATGTATTATAAGGAGTCTAGAAATTATTATTTAAACATAAGCAGGTGTAGGACATTTCCATGTAAATGATGTGCTGGATTTTATAAGGCACTTGAGTCTTTTAGTGTCCCTAGGTGATCTTGGTGCCAGGACCTAGTAGAAGGACCTGCATAGTAGAAGCGACATCCCCACAGAAATGCAACAAATAGCCTCTCACTTAGCAAAAGCAGTTACTTCCTCTAAAAGTTGGACAGAATTGCCATATTATCCACCAGTTGTCCTTTTGTACTCAAGAGTTAAAAGCAGGACTCAGAATAAACTTTCATAGTCTAATATTTTGGCATTCTATATAATTGTAATTAAAATTAATATTCACAATTAGTCAAATGATCAAACAAGTATCCACTGATGATAAACAAATATCAAGTAAAATATCCATAAAAGGGAATGCTAGTGTGCCTTATATCTGCTATAGTGTGAGAAGAGCCTATGCTAATGGAGTGAGTGAGCTTGAAATAAAGCAGATGTTACAAGACAATCTGTAGCGTTCACATGTAAGGACCCAGGATGCTTAGCTCCCGTGAGGTAGAAGTAAAGGGGCTTTGGGAATAAGGACCGAGTTACAGAAAAAAGAAAGGAGATACTTGGTAATGTTTTAGGAAGCTGGTTGGTATTAACAGTGTCAATACATTTAACCCTTTAAAATGGTTAGGACCCTTGTGTTATGTTTGTTTAATGTATGGGCTGTTTGAGTTCCCGTTTACCTTTCTGGATTAGCCTGTGTCTATTGTACTATCTAAAAGCCACAGTGGCAACTTATAATTAATTACAGGCCAAGTAAGAAACATAGTCTTTAAAGGCACAATAAAACCTAAACCCTCAGGGGCCATTGTGTGCTTTTATCATAGCCTTTCACCTGAGTATGGTATTTGTCTAGCCATTTGTGAGTTGTTCTTGACCCACACAGCATAGTTTTGATAGACATAACTATCTTTTCTTTTCACATCTTTATTTCTTTATTTTGTTTCCTGTAGTTTTGTTATAATACAATTAGTGCAGTGAATGTGAAAATGCAGTTAGCGTGAAGCAGATTTTGGAGCTAATAAAACATGATTTGGTGCTTCAGCTGGGGGTACAAGCATTGAGATACCATCTTCTAAGCCAAGAGCATGGTGTGCTCTGAGGATCACTTGTTATCTGTCCATTGCGAATAGAAAAGCATCAGTGGATCTGGAAGGTTAATTTAGATAGTGTTTTTTCTTTTTCCTAGTCCTCCTGCTTTCTGTGCTTTTCCATAAACTGGAATCCTGTAATGTAATGTTATATAACTTTAATAATTTAATAAACTGAATGTTCCTAAAAATTCGTATGTTGAAGAAATATGTGTGTGATGATTTTTATAAGTGGAGGCCTTCAGAAAAGGAGCTGATCATGAGCCGGCCTGTGGTCCTTTTAAGTAGGCCTCAGAAAGAAGCTTCATTGTTTCTTTTTTAAAAAAAAGTCACTAGTGAACCTGGAAACAGCCCTCTAGCTAGCAGATCTTAAAATCTAGAACTTGAGCTTCCCACCTCCCAGAACTGTGAGAAGTAAATATTTGTTGCTGGGCCTTAGTCAGCAGTTAAGGTAGTTAGGAAACAAGCATCGTCCGTGAGTATAGACTTGAAAAGCTGCACAAGGTAACCCATTGTACAGATACAGTGCTGCTTTCTCAATTACTATGTGGTATGTAACCCATTTATACCAATTTAATACTGACTGTTTTGTATATAAAATTTTATCTGTTTTAACTTGATTACTTCCTAATAATTTCTAATGATTATATTGCTTGGTTCAAGTTAAGGAGGCTTTTTTAAAGGTTCCCTAATATATTCAGTGATATTTATTGATTCTGATGCACGAAATTATTCATTATTTTCTCTGTAGGTTTTGGATTTGGGAAGTACCCAGTGTGAAATGAATGTAGTGAATTCTATGTGATATCAGAGATATCATGTGATTCTATGTGATTGATCAGAGATACAGTGCTATGTTTTGTGAGTCTTGGCACTCATGGGCTCTGCTCGATCTCTTCTGTACCTTCTTGATTGGTCTAACTTACTCATGCAGCATTTTCTCCAAGTCTCTTTCCTTCTCATCTTTGTCTGCCTTATGTCTGCCCCTTTTATGAAGTATCACAAGTAGTCTTTGTCTACCAGTTTTTGCTTTTTCAAATACTTTTAAAGACACTGGACAGCCCTGAGCAAAACACACTGGCATAATTTCATGGAGCTTTTATTCTCTGCTGTTATGTGTATTGTGCCACGGTTTCCTTGTTTTGCCAACTAGATTGGAGGTAAATTGTTAGTCCTATCAACAGGTAAACTTTTTACATAAACCCAAAAGGAGATCACTAGAGATTATGAAAATCATTACCAAGATTTAGAAGTTTTTAAAAAGTTTTTTAAAGTTTTTTAAAAGGCTCATCATCTAGTAATCATACGGTATTTTTAATCTTTTATTCAATAAAATTTACACATGATGTGTAGTACGCTAAGGACTAGGGATCCAAAAGAAACACTGTGGGTAAGGTTTTGCATGCATAGATGTTATGCCTAATAAAACTGTCCATTATTTTGGTCGTGCTGATCTTAATGTGCTATATACCTGTAATAGCATACATTAGTCATTTTTAGGCCAGATATTAGGCTGTCTTAGATATAATAAGTTCATACAGTTCAGTGATATAGACTTAATTCTTTTCATTTTACAGTTGAGGTATCTAAGGCTCAGGTAATGAATTTACACAAGACTGAACAGTTTATACCATAACTCTCCAGTCCGTGATTTCTCCAGTTGTAATTTTGTGGCTTCTGACTCCAAGTCCAGTATTTTCCTTTGTTTTTCTCTGTGGCTTTATGTCTCTGTTTGTGCTGTGCTCAGAGGTCGCTCCTCTCTAAGGGAACTATCTAGCTTGTGGTTAGCTCTGTTAGAAAGGTTTTTATGATAAGCTTAAAAAACAAAAACCCTCTTCACTCTAAAAACTTTTCTTTTTGCCTAGATAATTTAAGTCAAACACACCTTCAAGGTACTTAAACTGTCAACCTCACATTCCCTCCCCTGAGACATACTGCCTTATTTTAGATGTCTTCAGAATATTTACTTTCTCCATCACTACTGGTAAACAAAGTTTAGCCTGCTTGTAGGCTTTGGTTTCAGTTTTGTTTTTTCTTTGTTTGCTTGTTTTCCTGTGGCCACAGAAAATGCTGTACTTTCTCAAAATTGAAAAGATAGAAAGGGTTTCAGGAGATTGGTCAGCCATTAAAGGTACTTGCCCACAAGGACCAGGGTTCAAGTTCTAGAATCCACATAAGTGCAGGACATGGCACCTTACCTGTATTTATAATTTTAGAAAATGAGAATTAGAGTTCCTCAGAATAAGCTGGCTACCCAGACTAGCTGAAAATCAGTGAGCTCCAGGTAGCAATGAGCAATTGATTGTATACAGGGATGTTGATCAAGTAATTAAAATATACTACAGATTGATGGTTGGTAACTTGCTTTAGAAGAAGATTATAAATATGGAAGAAAGGGAACCAGAATCTTAGTGTTGGATGGAGATATTAGTTTGAATTATAGTTCAAACTACCTAGTAATAAACAGAAATATAGCTATAAATGGGGCATGTGGATATGTATATATACCCTGTGTCACCCACTCTCCACTCAGGGAGTCTCAAAGGTACCATTCCTTGTGTCTAGATTTTGGCATCTGCATACCATTCTCTATCTAAAGGAACCAGCACTCCTCAGAAATGGCTGGTTCTAGAGCCATGGCAAAAGAGTAAAAAGTGAGTGAGGAGCATCCTCTTTTGTAAGGATGTGCTCAAAGAATGATGGGAGCTTTTTAGGCCTGGGATGCACTTTGAGAGACAAAATACGGAATAGTAGCTGTAGATTTATAATAAGCCCCAGTATAAAATAGCTAAGTTGTGTTGATATAAATTCAGCTTTATGAAAAACAGAATTCTTATCTTCCCATGAAATACTTGCAGGTTATAGTTACACAGGGTAGTTTTGCAGTTGGGGGAGCACTGGCAGATACTATATTGATGCATTGACTGTTGATAATTCGAATTCACTTCTCATCTGACAGAATAAACGCAGCAAGTCAGGTCACCTGAGATGCACCTCCACATGTGCTACTGTGGAGCGAGCTCTGACAAGTTGAGAGATGATTCAGTCTGTGACAGCAAAGACGCAGCAGTTAAGGAGTGTAAAGGAACCTAAGGTGGTTCATGATACTACTGTTCCCTGAAGAGTCACTACAAGACCACTCAAGCAATATCTGAGAGTTAAAGAGTAGATAGATAAGGGGTACTTAGATTGTTTTGGTCTGATGTACACTACAGATGCGCACATACACACTGGAGGTGTTTGTAGACAGTAGAATGATGTCTTCAACTGACTTATGAACTGGTACAGAAAGAAACGCTTCCATTTTACTTGTAACTTTTTTTTGTTAAGTTTAGGACTTTACAATATTAAAACAGCAACCAAAAAGATTGTTTAGGATCTGAATGGGGAAATCTTTTAACAAGTTTTTAGGATTGATATTAGGAGCTGGAGAAATAAAGAGCTTGCCCAGAAACATGATATCTGAATGCTGGTCCTGAGGACTCATAAAAAAATCTTGATGTGGTAGCATGTGGAGGTCACCTCAGCACTTGTACGTAGGGTAGGGTAGGAATAGAAAAATCTTTGGAACTCATTAGCTAGCCAGTATGGCTAAATTGTTGACATCCAGATTTCACTGTTGTGCCCTTACCTAAAGAAATAAGATGGAAGGTGATAAGGGAAGACATCTGCCATCAGCTTTGACTTTTACACACACACACGCACGCACGCACGCACGCACGCACGCACGCACGCACACACACTCATCATCAACAACAACACTGCCACCATTACCATCACCACCAAAAATAAGTAACATAAATTTAGTAAAGACAATCTTGTGTTCATGAAGGAGGAATAAAATCTCTCTCCATCAACATTAGATCCTCCTTCTAGAGCCTTATAAATACCCTTATAAATACTTATAAATAACTAAAGACAGTAACTAATGTGTATCAAACGAGCAGCATCCAGAGATCAGAAATTCAAAGGGATGACTAGAGCTGCCTTGCTAGAGGGAAGACACTTAAGGAAGCAGAGGACTTTATCTGGGTGGTGCCCGGGTCCAGTATGCAAGAAGAGATTAGGTTTTCATATGGAGGTTTTTGAGAGATTCTGCTTTTAAACAGATAAATGACTACAAGAATTCATACTTTAAACATAAAATGATTGTATCAGGGTCTCACCTAAGCTGGCCTCAAACCCCGAATTCCTGTCACAGCTTCATAAATGCTAGGATTACAAGTGTGTATCTTTCCCCAATACAAAGTAATACTTAGGCCACAGTGACCTGCCTTGGTGCTGTGTTCCAATCCACTTTTTGTGCTACGGGAAGTCCTCAAGTTGTATTTTCTAAAACTCTTTGTCACTAAAAAATGATATATTAATTATGGATACCCCTTACATTTATATTCTCTACTTAGTATGAACTGTTTTCCATATAAGTAAAGGGCAGAGCTTTTATATAGTATGGCGAGGATCACCAGTAACCAATGTCACAGAATTACAGAGGAACCAGTACCAAAGGAGAGTATAGCGGATGGTTACAGATTTCTGGTTTAATTTTTAAAGCTTTGTCAGTGTGTCTCAGTATTAAGTGAAGTTTAATTAGAATTAATTAATGGATCTGTGAATTTATTACATGATATTTTCCTTACGTTATAGAGAGCTCTTGTTAAAAATCACATACTTAATAGCCACTGTATTTATAATTTGTATTTTAACTTAGAGTAACTTCTAAAATTATCAAATTCTCTTAATTTACATAAGATTTTAAAAAGCCATTTTTTAAAAGCCAAAGCTTAGAACTTTAAGAAATACAAAATTTATTTGAGAAAGAACTTCCAAGACACAAGGGGGCACTGTCTTCCCATAATCTGAATGAATACCTAGCTTTTTGTTAACTGTAAATGTCCTTCTTTGCCCAAATTTTGTTTCCTTGATAATCATATAGGCTAAAATATTATTTCGCTAAGGCTACAATACTCAAACCTATTGTGAGCTTTCCTAGTTTACAGTTGACCATGCCAGTAGCAAAGTGCTGAACATTTTCATGTATTTACATGAGTTGGAGAAAGATGGATGGTTTTCAGATTGGAGGTGGTCAGCATGCTCAGCTGTGGCTGTTTGGGTCTAGGTAGGGACTGCTGGAGAATAGTTGAGTTGCTCTGGGGAAATACGACGCCTGTGGTTGCAGAGGAGCAGGATAAAGACTGGACTGTTCAAGCTGCAGCTGCATTTTCCATCAAGTACCACGTTGGTGCTGATGACTGTTTTGTTTTTATTGTCATGGAAACTTGGATCTGTAGAATGGATATTCTATTCATCTGGGAAAATAACAGTTCCTTGCATAAAACATAGGGCCTTCCAGAGCAGTTCCTAAAATAGATATTCCTTGAGTATGATCCAAAAATTTGAGGAAGTAAGAGTGGAAGAAAGCAGTCATCTGACCACTCATTCAGAATTAACAGGATAACTACATTAAGCTCATTACTTTCCATTAGAAATTTGAAAGGCATGGCATTTATTTAAAACCAGTGTAATTGCTGTCTGCCCTCTAGTTATTTCTTTTGGATATTAAGATCTGTTGGGAATTCTGAACCTATGTCCTATTAAGCAGTTGCTTAACAAACAGCCCTTTTAACTTTGTGCTGCATATCTCTTATAATCTTCCACTCAAATATCTTTAGTCATTTAACTTTTTTGAAGAAGCTTTACCCCAAATGAAGAAATTTTACTAGAAATTATTGTTTGGTTTGGGAATGAAAAGAAAGAACAGAATTAACAATGAGGTCAAAAGGTGCAGTGGATCCTTATACATTGCTGTATGGAGTTGTGAATGTGAAAGAATAATCACAGGTCATTCTCTGTGTAGTCCAAGGAAGTTCTAATTGTAGTTATAATAAATGTGATTTAGAAAATACAAATGTTAGTAAATAATAATAAGATTTAGATAACGAGGCATTGTGAGTTAAAAAGAATTCTCAGACTTGTATTAATTAAGAAAAGGAATACTTATGGTATGATAGCTTATTGAAGGTTACTGGTGAGGCTTTCTATAGGATAAGACTTTTTTAACCTCTTAAAAAACTAACAGAGGAAGAAATGTCAGAGTGTCAATGTTTTACGTAGGAGAGTCAGTGATAACCTATGACAGGAAGTGTCATTTGAACAGGGACATGAATGTTCTTCCCAAAAAATAGCTTGTGCCAAAGGGCTATTGAGCCCAGTGAACTTTAGTAGGGGAGGATTTGAAATGTTGAAGAAAAAGTTGACACAATACAAATCTACAAAAATGCTCAAATGGAAGGGCAAGAGAGAAAGCTCTGCTGAGAAAGTACGATATCACACAGGCAAGAGGACTTGAGTGGCAAGCCCTTGTCACCCCAGTCCTGGAGAGGTGGAAACAAGAAGATTCCTGGGATTCACTGGCCAGCCAGTTTAGCAAGTGTGTGATCTCAGGGACCCAGTGTCGCCTCAGACTACTATGTGATGAGATCACAAAATATTGGTCCACTCTGGCTCTAATATTAATTATTTTAAGTGTAAGGATTTTTTACTAATGCATATATTTATGTGGAACGGGCTAGTTATGTGAGGTAGTTTGTTGTATGTGAGTTCAGGTGTCTTTAGAGTTCATTGGCCTCAGACCCCTCTAGAGCTGCAGTTAAATTGTGTAGTGAGCCGTCCAATATGAGTGCTGGGAACTGAGCTCAGGTTCTCTGCAAGAGCAATATGTACTTTTAATCATTGAGTCATCTCTGCAGCACCTTAAGTAGAAGTGTGTGTGTGTGTGTGTGTGTGTGTGTGTGTGTGTGTGTGTGTGTAGTTTGATATAGGTAAGCAATTTAAAAAGTCATTGTAATTCTGATCTAATGTAGAAATGTATGTTAAGAAAGAATAACTTCTAAATAATATAATTTGTTAACACCGTATACAGATACCTATACCAAGAATTCTGACATTGAAGTTAAGTAACGAAAAGATGATAGCAGAGAACTAAGAACTGGACATTGTATTCTGTGAGTGAAATGATAGAGAGAACTGGGCAGTCTTCAGCTTTGTAACCTTTGGTAAATAACTACATGCTGCTCATTCACATGTGTCAGCTCCCTTCAGTGAGAGTTAAGGTGCTGTGCAAAGTATCTCATGAGAGAAACAAAGATCTCTTTACAGTAGCATCTAAATAAAATTGTAGATTTTTCTATGAAGGTTGTTTGGTTGTTTGGTTGGTTGGTTGATTTGACATCAACTGAATTATGATAAAATCTTACTGAACAAGTAGCTAGGATTTAGAAGGCAAACAGGTGAAGAAGAAAGAGAAGACAAAGGAGGAACTTGGTGTTTGTATTGGTTTCCTGAGTACTGCTCTATGTGAACATGGGAGGCAGTTTTACTTGAGACCAGGGAGAAATTCCCCAAAAAGGAATATGCAGAGAATTGCTGAAACTAAGATGAAGGTGAAAAGAGTTTTTCCATACAACCAAAATAGAAAAACTTCATATTTGGTAGGTGTCTCCAGGGTCTTCAGAAGGCTGTTGTGTTGGTAGAAGTAAATTGGCATTGCCCTACCCATACTGCAACAAACTTAAAGGCAAGCCTGGGAAAGGACTAAACTAATCCCAAGGCACTTGACTGTTGTTGCCTGGTATTTTTAAAGGAATACAACAAAATCTAGCACCCCAAAAATAATAATGTTTTCTAAGATCTGGCATTGACTTCTACATCACTAGGACATAAAATGGAGTGGGACACTTGAAAAACGTTCATCAGTAGACATAGCAAACCCAGAAATCATGTAGATGTAGAACCAGCAATGCAAGATATTGAAGTACCTTTTAGAAATGTGCTCATCAGCTCCGGTATGGTAGAGGAGACGTGAGGGTATAGTGTAGGAAAATAAGAAACTGCCAAAGGAGAGAGACTCATGGAATTTCTGAGTGAGAGTACATTATTTCGAATGAAAATGTAGAGCATGAAAATGACTGCTGGTTACTTGCAGCAGCAGAAGCTTTTCTGATCATCAGAGCTGAGTTGCACATATGTGACTTAAATATGAAGAGGAAGACAAGTTTGATGGCTAATTTCTTTCTATATCTTTCTGTATCTCAGTACTCAGGGGGCTGAGGGGGAGTTGCTGCAAGTTTGAGACCAGTTTGGGCTACAAAGTAAAACTGTGCATGCACGTGTGCCCACACCCACCCCCCCGGACGGCACATACACCAATGGCAGAGGAACATGATACACAAACTAGAGAAAACAAGCATCACCCCACTTCCAACACTAACAAAAAATACATAAATAAATTCAAAGGTGGGATTCATTGTTGCTTTTGAGGTTTTTTTCCTCAAGCTTCCACTGACTCTCATAGGAAAGATAAGACTGAGCAGGAGTCAGTTTCCCCAGACATTCATTTCAAATGACTTGAGCTGCTGTGGGAGTAGCAAAGCACCTTGACCATGAGGCAAGTACTTGAGGAAGAAGGGAAACTTGTCTCAGACCTAGATACCAAGTACAGGTCTCATTCCTCCTAGTAAACCCAGAGTCAGTTCAGGTACAAACAGGCTTTGGCTTCTACAAAAAGGAAGAGAATGTCCAAAGGCACATTTTTTACAGGACAGTGATGTTTAGTGTGGATTGTCAACTTTATAGGATTTGGACTCACCGGGAAGACAGGCCTCCAGGAATATCAGTGAGGGATAATTATCCTCTAAGCATTCCTGAGAGGGAGGTGTTAGTTGATAAGATTATAGAGGTAGAAAGATCTAAAAGTAGGTGGCACCATTTTCTTGGCTTAGGTTCTGGACTGTATAAATAGGAAAAGACAGGTTGAGCACAAACACATGGCTTGATGACTGAGATGTGATAGAAGTGGTGGCCCTAAGCTCCTGGCACCAGAATGTAACCACTGTGATGAGCTGTATCCTCAGACTGTGAGCCAAGATAAACCCTTATTTTCTTAAGGTATTGTTTTGTGGTTTTTGAAACAATGTCTCTATGTATCCTTGGCTGTCCTGGAACTCATAAACCAAGCTGGACACAAAGTCTCAGAGATCCCCCTGCTTCTGCCTCCCAAGCACTAGTATTGAAAGTGTGTGCTTCCATGGCTGACTTTCTCTGAGACTTTTGTCTTGTCAGGTATTTTGGCAGAACAACAGGGCAAGTAACCAAAACAAGGATCTATAGGGGATTGAACCTGAATCAAAACAGGAGAGAAGTACACCGGTAGAAACCTAAAATGTACAAAGAAAGAACAATGTGCCACTGGGCAGTGTAAGAGAATGGAATGAGAGCTCACTGCCCATATTTAATGCCTTACATAGGAAGAGGGCATCCCCATCTCTTGGGCATTCTTTTCTACACATGCTATCAAATTATCTACTTTATAACACAGAGAAAAAAGGAGCACTTATGGGACAATGACTGGGGTATGGTGGCTCATGTAACCCTAGAGCTTGGGGCATCAAAACAGCAGAATTGAACAAGTTTGAAGCCAGTCTGGACTGGTAAATATTAAGTTCCAGGCCCACTGATGTTATTAAGTGAGACCCTGTCTCGAAACCCAAACAAACAAAAACCCAGGTGGTACAGAGACAAATGCCATGACCAGTAAACCATATTAAGTGTAAGTTACCTAAATAACTCTCAGGGAGAAACCAGGAGGTGGCAGGGAATGGTTTATTCATTCTTTTTAACTATACTTTAGAGAGAACACAGAATCACATATATCTGCATACTGCTCACTAACTGATGATAATAACTGATGATAATCTGAGTGTCCTTTTTCCATAAGCTGTAGTTAACAATCAGACTATTTGGAACCACAAAGTACCATGTGCTCTCTACTGGAACTGGTTTCCCTGAAAATTTGGTAAAAGGGAGCAAACAGGTTTGTACTCAGGCCTACCTAGCCTGTTCACTTATAGAATATACAATTCTATTAAAAGTGACTTTATATAATCTGTTGTTTATGCCTCTACTTCTTTTCAGATAATTCCACCACTTTGTATAATTTACTTGGTTAACCTTCTGCTCGTTGTAGTTTCTGAACTAAAGCTACTTGTGGCTATATATACAATGGTGCTGTGTGGTGGGTAGGTATACAAACACCTGTTCATCAGTGCTAAGGAATGTAGGGCTTCTAGGTTTGAGTGAAACAAAAGGCATAATGAATCCTCACATTGCCAGTTGTGGTGGTGCACTCCTTTAATCTCAGTACTTGGGAGGCAGAGGGTAGCAGATCTCTATGAGTTTGAGGCCAGCCTGGGCTACAGAGCGAGTTCCAAGCCAGTCAACCTGTGAGACCCTGTCAAAACAATACAAATCTTTAAACCTCCGAAAGTACCCAACAATTCCCTTTAAATTCTTTTCCTGGATTTCACTTTCTGTCTCTACTGTAATTGATTTTTTTTCCTCACTGATATTTGTGATACTTATCATTTCTTTTTTTCTAGTCAGTGGATTTAGTTGAAAAGTAATTAGGGCTTAATCTATAGTTATCCTGTTGACTTGGTGTTCACTCACCTAACCTGCATGCATCGGGATATTTTCCAGTCCTGAGGTCATGGTAATACCCACTGATGATCCCCCTCTCAGGAGTTGGGAGACCAGAGGATCAGAGAAGTTTGGCCAGCCTAGGCTCCATAAAACCCTGTCAGAAAAGAAATTAAAATTTGAATAGCTTTTCTTTTGTTTACCACTATTCTAAGCATTTTATATGCCAGTACATTTTCTCATTGCAAACACAGTGAGGAGACCTTTTTTCTCTAGTTCACATTAGCTGTACCTGAGGAATGGAGAAGTTCTATGTACAGAGTTGCTTCAGAGTTCCATCATACATGTGCTACAGAGTTGCAATTTCAAAGGCTCATTTCAGCCAGTGTCTTTCCTAGCACTGTCTCCCTCATTATCAGTTAATTTTTTTTTTTTTTTTTTTTTTTTTTTTTTTTGTGGCCTTCTACCTACCTCCTGTTCTTGAAAAAACCACTCAAGATATACAGTTTTTCACATTTACATTTATTTGAATAGCCATTCCTATGGCTTATTCTTCCTCTTTTTATGTTTGGGCCAGGCTGGCCTGCAATGTGGGGTCCTCCTAAATCTACTTGTCAAGTGTTGGGATTAAAGACTAGTACTACCATACTGTGTGCATGCTCAGTGCTTAGAAAAGGGGGGAAGGGAGGAGGGACAGACTCATGACAGACAGACATGCACCCCTGACATGGATGCTGAAATGTATTCTAGTTCTCTGAAGATCTGCAAATGCTTTTACCACCAGTCGGTCTTTTCCAGACCTTTATCACATTCTTTATTTAGCTTTTCAATTGGTATAAACCTCTTATTTTGAAAAATGTCTTATTCACAAATGAGCTTTGGGTTTTGACCCGTTGAGAAATTGAAACTAGTTTTTCAGTTTGCACAATTAGTATGACAGTAAGTCATAATGCTCTGTGAAAACTGAATGGTGAATGTTATCCTCAGAGTACTGTTCTATAGCAGTACTGCTACTTAATGTTTAGCAGACCATAAGAGGGATTTAATGCTTTATCCTGGGCTTTCCCCATCTGTTTCAACAGAATGGCATGGTCTTCTTTTGATGGCTTTGTATCTCTGTGTTTTCTATGGCAAATGTGCTACTTTTCTGCCTTGTGTGCATGTTAAGCACAAGTAGGAAAATGTATGGATGTGTACAGTTTTTCTTCGAGTGCAGGGAAGTCTTGGTGGTTTCAGCTGTTTTAAAAGCAATTTATTATTGTGTGAAGATGTCTGATTCTGCAGAACTGGAGTTGTAGAGGGTATGCACCATCGTGTAGGTGCTGGAAACTGAACCGAGGTCCTCTGCAAGAGCAGCTGGCACTCTTACTGGTGAGCCACCTCTTAAATCCCAGAGGTTTGGATTATATTGACACAGAGTTTGCCATATTTAGTACACCATATTTGCAGATATCATAGGTAGGATGTGTAGAATAGCCACTTGGTGCTCTGCTTACATGCTCCATTTTCATCACTTCTTATCATCCAATCATCTTGCATTTCTTAACAGCTTGTCTTCCCCTTTTATATTTACATCACACGAGTAATATGCCTGACTCATAGTATTGTTTGTGGTTACCAAACTTTAAGGTCAATTAAATAGAATCTGTTACAGTTCAACCTTGAGGTTAAACTGAGCAGGAAGAGGAACTGAAACCTAGAAAGAAGTTCAGTAACTTGCTCATGTGACACAGCCAGTGCACAGCAGACATGTGACTCTCACCACTCTGATTATGACCAGAGAGTGGAATGGTAGCAGCTCCATTGAGTTCTATTTCTTCTCCAAATCTCACTGTCCAAACATGATAATTAGTAATCATCTGTTGTCTCTAATTTACAGCATAATCCTTTTATGCTATTTTGCTCCCATGTTATAACATAAAGTCTTAGAATAGAATCTGTCCCTGCTACTCAGATAAAAGTCTGGAGTTCAAGACTATTGTTCTTGGAACAACTGCCATCTACCTTCTTATTCTTGGGTGCCATGAAAACCAGACATCCATCCTGACCTTGCCTGGTAAGATCATGGTCTAAATTAAAGAGCCTAAATACAGAAAATTTGAGAATTTTATTGAACAAGCAATAGTGATATTCTGATATTTTAAAATATAATTTTATAATACAATTCTGATAATTTTATAATACAAGACATTTCTGAGAGGATCATTGATAATGATTTGATAGGAACAGAGTCAGTCTATGAGGAGGAGGAGGTTATGTAAGTGTGTGGTTACTAAAATATGCTAATATCAGAAAGGAAACAAGGTGCCAAAAGTAATTGCATTTGAGCATCTGCTCCTTTTTTCAGCCTGTAGTCAAGTTATTTGTTGATGAACTATTAGTTGACTTTGTATTTCTTTTTTTAGCTTTGGGTTGCCAGCCTAGCCTTAAGAGCTTGGCCATTGTGCTACCTCATATTTATTTCTTTCCCTGTGGATATGGTTTCTTTTTTTTTTAAAGATTTATTTTATTTATATGAATACACTGTAGCTGTCTTCAGACACACCAGAAGAGGGATGGTTGTGAGCCACCATGTGGTTGCTGGGAATTGAACTCAGGACCTCTGGAAGAGCAGGTCAGTGCTCTTAACCACTGAGCCATCTCTCCAGCCCTCCCTGTGGATATGGGTAAGATGCTGTGGAACTTTGACTTTTTAAATGATTTGTCACTTGAAAGCCACTAATTAAAATACTTTAAGATATAAATATTTTATTATCAACAAATTAGACATTATGACATTATCTTTTGAAATGTAGCCAAATGACAAATTCTTAATTCTCTGTTCTGTTGGGTTGCTATAAAAGTGAAACTATCTTTTCTACAAATTTAGACATGTAGTTGAACAAGTGCAGAGATATGAAAGCACACACAAGTTCTACTAAAGGGACAGTGCAGTGCCCCAGGAGCAGCGGATAATTGAGCACAGTGTTTCTAAGATAACTTAGAGAATACAGATAGGGAGATAGCTCCATTGTAGAGGGAAGACAGACAGCACACAACACTGAAACACTGTAGAGAAGTGAAGCTGAAGTTTTGTTGCACTTATAATGTATATCTTTTTATGTTTTATACATGAGACGTTGGAACATAAGGCAGTCCATAATTTTAATAAATAACAAAAATTGATAGCTAATGATTATTTCTTATTGTCTAACACTTAACCTTTCTCTCTGACTAAAGGCAAACTGTCTTGTATAAATTGGAGAAGAGAGATCATGGATAATAGTTAGGTTGGGGAGTGTTTGCATCTTGGCTGACTTCATTTTAGGCTTAAAAGTCACAAGAAGCCATATCTAAGGAACTTAGCCCGTCTTGGAGGTCCTGTGGAATTCTTGCCTAAGAAGCTGTTTGTAATCTATCGGCTGGTTAGAACAGTAACAATACCTGGGACTTTTTAAATCACTCTTCTTTATCTGAACTCACATTTGGCTTGGTGGCCTTGCCTTTGCTGAGGCCTCCTCTTTAGTAACTGTGTGAGTGATTTGACATGGAATGAACAAAAGGAGGGCACAGAGAATCCAGCATCTGTGCTGTTAGCACCGGGTGCTTATCTTCAGTATAGTGGGTAGTGTGCCTAGCACAGATGCTAGCCAATTATGCTGAAAACAAATTGTTGTGAAGAAATAGGTAAACATTTATTTGAAAGCCCTCTTTTTTTTTTTTTTAAACAAAAACGGACTAAGGCTGGTCTTCAATAGTAACAACAACAACGACCCAAAACAAAACAAAACAAAAACCAGAAAGCCCTCATACACATGGAAGCTGAACAACGCTCTACTCAATGATAACTTGGTCAAAGAAAAAATAAAGAAATTAAAAACTTTTTAGAACTTAATGAAAATGAAGGCACAACATACCAAAACTTATGGGACACAATGAAAGCAGTGCTAAGAGGAAAACTCATAGCTCTGAGTGCCTCCAGAAAGAAACTGGAGAGAACATACACTAGCCACTTGACAACACACCTAAAAACACTAGAACAAAAAGAAGCAAATACATCCAAGTGGAGTAGATGGCAGGAAATAATCAAACTCAGGGCTGAAATCAACCAAGTAGAAACAAAAAGAACCCTACAAAGAATCAACAAAACCAGGACCTGGCTCTTTGAGACAAATGAACAAGATAGATAAACCTTTAACCAGACTAACCAGAGGGCACAGAGAGAGTATCCATATTAACAAAATCAGAAATGAAAAGGAAGACATAACAACAGAAACCGAGGAAATTTCAAAAAAAAAAAAAAATTATCAGATCCTACTCCAGAAACCTATTCTCAACAAAACTAGAAAATCTGGATGAAATGGACAATATTCTAAACAGATACCAGGTATTCAAAGTTAAATCATGATCAGATAAACCATCTAAACAGTCTCATAACTTCTAAAGAATCTAGAAGCAGTCAGAGAATGAAATAACCCTAGAAAAATGGGGTACAGAGTTAAACAAAGAATTCTCAGCTGAGGAACATGGAATGGCTGAGAGGCACCTAAAGAAATGTTCAACATCCTTAGTCATCAGGGAAATGCAAATTAAAACAACCCTGAGATTCCACCTCACACCAGTCAGAATGGCTAAGATCAAAAACTCAGGTGACAACAGATGCTGATGAGGATGTGGAGAAAGAGGAACACTTCTCCATTGCAAGCTGGTACAACCACTCTGGAAATCAGTCTGGTAGACTTTTTCAGAAAATTGGACATAGTACTACCTAAGGACCCAGCTATACCTCTCCTGGGCATAACACCCAAAAGATGTTCTAAAATATAACAGAGTCGCATGCTCCACTATGTTCATACCAACCTTATTTATGATAGCCAGAAGCTGGAAAGAACCTAGGTGCCCTTCAACAGAGGAATGGATACAGAAAATGTGATACATTTACACAATGGAGTACTACTCAGCTATTAAAATCAATTACTTCATGAAATTCATAGGCAAATGGATGGAACAAGAAAATATCATCCTAAGTAAGGTAATCCAGGCACAAAAGAACACACATGGTATGCACTCACTAATAAGTGGATATTAGCCCAAAAGCTCAGGTTACCCAAGATACAATCCACAGACCACATGAAGTTCAAGAAGAAGAAAGACCAAAAATATGGCTGCTTCAGTCCTTCTTAGAAGGGGGAACAAAATACTTACGGGAGGAAATATGGAGACAAAGTGTGGAGCAGAGACTGAAGGAAAGGCCATCCAGAGACTGCTATACATGCAGTTAACAAACCCAGTCACCATTGGGAATGCCAAGAGGTACATGCTGACAGGAACCTGATTTAGCTGTCTCCTGAGAGTCTGCCAGAGCCTGACAAATACAGAGGCAGATGCTCACAGCCAACCATTTGTCTGAGAAAGGGGTCCCCAGTGGAGTAGGTAGAGAAAGGACTGAGTTGGCTGGAGTGATTTGCTACCCCATAGAAACTAACCAGACACTCCAGAGCTGCCAGGGACTAAACCACCAACCAGAGAGTACACATGCAGCTACCCATGTCACCAGCTGCATATGTAGCAGAGCTTTTTTGGGCATCAATGGGAAGAGAGGCCCTTGGTCCTGTGAAGGCTCAATGCCCTAGTATAGAGGAAAAATGCGGGGGTCGGGAGAGCACTATCATGGAGGGAAGGGTGTAGGGGGTGAGATAAGGGGTTTGTGGAGGGGAAACTGGGAAGGGGGATAATATTTGAAATGTAGATAAAGAAAATATCCAGTAAAAAATGAAAAAATAATTACAGACAGAAAAAAATATTTATTTTTAATTATTCACTTTACATCTTGTTCACTGCCCCCCTTCCAGTTACCTCCTCCCACAATCCTTCCTCCATCCCTCTCTTCTCCTCTGAGTGGGTACCCCCCCCCAGGGGTGATATCTCCCTACCCCTGGCATTTTGAGTCTCTGAGAGGCTAAGCACTTAGCCTCTCCCCATTGAGGCCAGACAAGGCAGCCCAGCTAGAACACATTCCATATACAGGCAACACGCTCTCATCTTTTTAAAGAAACTGTTTAGAGTAAAAGCCCCCTTTTCTAGAAGTTTGAGCAAGTTGCTACCCAAATGAGATCTATGATGGTAGATAGTGTTGGCTTTATGTCTTTCAGACAAGAATTTCCAAGTACTTTATAAATGTTAATTAAACTGAGCAGGCCTATGTGAAGTTCATGTTACCTAGTTGATTTTCCTAATGGGATAAATGAAGGCATTAATGGTAAATGACTTGTATCTTGCCTAGTTGCCTTAAAAGAGAAGCAAGAATCAAGAGACTAATTTAATAATGAGATTTCCCAAGTCCTAGTAGTTGTATGGCTCACTGATAGGAATAGACTCTCTAGTACTGCCAAAAGAGTGTTCTGCTTTGTTTTGATAGCCTCGGGTCATGCTCTGTTATACCCAGTTGCAATGTACAGTTGCTCATTTTGTAAGACAGCACCTTATGTTTCTTCAGATGGTTAATAAGAGTCATATTACATGGAATTCGTAATAGATTTCACCCATAGGAGTGTAGGAGCAGCCTGTCTGCTCTTAAGTAAATGACTTTTATGTGTACCCAAGGAGAAAGGGATGGTTTGTGCAGAAGAATGTTGTCAATTTAGATTTGTCTCCAAATGTTTGAATTTGACCGTCAGGACTTTATATTGTTTCTCTGAAAAGCAAATATAGGAAAAATACATGATTTTTGCTTTAAGATACTTTAAGCTTGATTATAGTAATGTTGATAGAAGTAATTTTTTGAATGTTTATATTCTTTTTTTTCTAGTTGAATGTCTAGGTTTATACTGAGTTTTGTGTGTTTGTATGTGTGTGTCTCTGAGTTTGTGTGTTTGTATTTAACTTTTAACTGTTGGTAGGACATGGAAGGATTTATGTAGTGGTGAATTTAAATTTATGGTTGCAAATTAGTACAACTGACAAAAATGAAGAGAAATCATAACTGGCTTTTACAATACAAACAAGGAAACTTTCTAGTTTATGTCTGTGCTCAGGAATTGTTTCTGGAATAGTTACTGTAATTAGTAATTAATTGGCTAGAAAATTTCAAGGATCCGGGACTTGCAGAAGTATAAGCAGGGCAGCCTGCCCTAAGATGGAGATGTACAGGTGGAAAGTTCTCTGACCTGCCTCACACTACTGTCAGCTGCTTTGATCACCTCTTGGTATCAAGATTACTAGTAGGAAATAGTGCTAGCAGTGATGCTTTGCAGTATACCTAAAGCAGCTGTCATATTCTTGGCTCCAAAGTAGATAGGCAGCACGTGCTAGTTCCTACCACCAAGTCCACAGTAGTCCTCAGATATTGAGAGTAGAGTTGAGAAGTAGAAGGCTGCTTTACAAAAGAACGCACTGAGAAGTGCTATGGAGCCTTTAAGGGGGGGTGGGGTCAGGATTCATAGCTCTCCCTGTCTCCCTCCCTCTCTGTAATGTAGCATGCCTTAGATTGGTTGTGAGAACTCAGCAGTACTGAACTGATGTGGAGACCACGCCTTTGAACTTCAGACCACAAGCTTGAATGAATAAACCTTTCCTGTCTATAGCTTAGTTGTCTTTGAAAGATCCTTATATAATACAAAGCTAACAATTACATATTGTCTTGATCTGGAGTATATGAAAACTCTTGTCGAGAAGTAGATGACAATATAAGACAAATAGATACTCTTGAATTTAGTTGTCTCTGCAGTAGTATTTAATTTCTAATAAATGTCCACTGTATTAAGGTATATGTTCACAAGTGAGCTAATCCTTTTACTTGGCCTGATAATAAGCTCAGCTGAAACCTTTATATTTTTCTGGACAAGGTGCCTTATTTTACCAGTGGAAATTCTATTTTCAGTGCTTTTTTCCTCATAACAAGCTAATATATATATATATATATATACTATATATATATATCTTTATTTCTATCCTCTGTTGAGGGCTCTGGCTCTCTTCTAGGAAACCAGCCCTACCTCTGATCCCATGTTATATCATAGGTCTGTAAGTCGTAAGCACAGATCCCATACTCCATCTAGGTCTCTTATAGCCGGATATCCAAATTTTGATCTGGATTTCAGATGTGTTGCTTGATGCACTTTTATTTAACAGTGTTCTTATGATTTGGAAGATAGAGAATAGAAAATTACCAATGGTCCTCTTTTGATGAGACATTTGGGCTAGATAGATAGCCTCTAAAATCATTATTCCTTTATCACTTTGTTTTTCTTAAATGTTGAATAAGCCTTGTGATTATTTTATTTAAAAAAAAATAAGAAAGTAAAAAAAAAGCCAAATTCAACTTTCTATGCCATAAGAACTGGGAATCCCTGAATATTTGGTTCTTAGCACATCAGAATCCCCAGTACCTGCGGCATAGTCCCTGTCTAGTTCTACTCTTGCATTTTACTTTAGTATTTGATTGACTTACCACAGGCACTGAATTTTCCTTTTATCTTTAAGACCACTTGTTCTTACAGGGTGGGATAACATTAACTAGTATCTAAATGAAACCTGGTTGAAGATTCTAGAACTTTGTGTTGGGAAAGAGTACAGCCTTAATTTACAAGACCACGTCTGTTGAACTGTCACTTGTGCAAATGGCTGTATTGTTCTCAAACTATGTCCTCCAAAGTGCCGCCTCTAAATTTCATCTCCAGGTTCTGGTGGGAGTGGAGTCTGCAGCTCCAGGTGCCCCTATGTCCTCTCAGGCCACTCTCACACCTCATTTGAAGCCCCCACTCTCCATGGTGCCCAGCCCCTTCAGTACCTGCCAACCTACGGAACTGCTTCCAACCACAGCTGAACAGTGAAAGTAAAAATGATTGCCATTTTCTGTGTGTAAATTAAGGCTCTATTTAACTTGTGGAGTGTTTTTAAAAAAGAAAAGTTGTGTATGAGACTATAAGCTATATCCAAAGGCAGCAGTACTTGGTAGGACTTTAACCACAGTGGAGCATGTTCTACAAATTAGCATTAAGAATCTCGTAATCCCACTAGTTCATAATTGTTTGGAGGAATTCATCTAATATGTTTTCAAGGAAAAGTATCTTCTCCAGGTTCCTATGTTCAGATACTTCTCCCTCAGACAGTGGTACTGTTTTGGGATGCTGAGGAACTGTTGGGAAGTAGAGCTACCCCGGAGTAGAAGCTACCGGGGGCAAGAACTTGAAGGATACACCACCCAATTTGGCTTCAACTTCTGGATCTGCCAGGAATTAAAACACTGATTGATGCCTTACACTTGAACCACTTCTGACAGAGCATCCCGCAGCTCCTTTGCCTTCCCTGCCATATGCATCACCAGAAACTTCCTCCCTGATGGTGTTTGAATCAGGAATTTGCCCTAGCAACAAGACCAGAAACTACAGTACAAATTCAGGCTCC
This sequence comes from Rattus rattus, assembly GCF_011064425.1. Taxonomy (NCBI): domain Eukaryota; kingdom Metazoa; phylum Chordata; class Mammalia; order Rodentia; family Muridae; genus Rattus; species Rattus rattus. Next base: position 66,242,659 of record NC_046161.1, on the reverse strand, counting down.
TCTGTCCAGAATATTTGCAATAGAGCTGTGCCACACTACTGCCAGTGATCCACCTGCCTCTGCCTCCTGAGAACTGGGATTAGAGTATGCACCACTACAACCAGCTCCACACTTGTACTTCTTGGGAAATAACTAATTTCACATGGTAAAAAGAAAACATACTCCTATTTCAAAATCTTATTTGAATAAATACTATTTTATAGTAGTATACTTTATCAAGGCTTGTAATGTATAATGCTCTTATCCCCCCCCGACTTGAATATACCTGTGAAAGGAAAGTTGTTTAGGAATATTTACACACAAAGGTCTAAAACTTAAACTCTTGAATATTTATTATTATTATTATTATTATTATTATTATTATTATTGAAATGGATACACATATGCTATGATTGCGAATGTGGAGTCAGAGGACAACATACCGTGCTTGGTTGCCTCTGTCCCTTTGACATGGCATCAAACCCTTACCTACCTGCCAAACTATCTCACTGGGCCCAGTTCTACATTTTCTAAATTATCGCAATCATTAAGGTTCCAAAGGACTTTGTTCATGTTCAGGCTGATATCCACATGTTCTTTTGTTCCCTTTTCTTTCTGCCTTAACTTGTTTAAGTTCTTACTAGTACATTTTGAGTCTGAGTACAATGTGTTTTAGATTGTTGGTTTAACTTTGAAGAATTTCAGAGCCTGTTTTTAATAACTACTTGTATTTATGACTTGTAATATGTAGTATGTGTTGTTAATGATTGCATCAACTTTGTCCACTGATTACTAATGTTTGAGGATAGGAATTTTTCAGAGAGGAAGGACTTAGTGTTTCAGCCATGAAGTTGATACTATACTTTGAGTACTTGTACATCTGACCTGTGTAAACTTTTTAAATTAGCAGATTATCCATCTTATATTTTTATTCAGCCACATGATGTTAATTCAGTAACATGTAATTAAAGTTCACATAATCTTTAAATCATTTGGCTAAATTCTCATCAAGGTAAAGTTACATGGGCCGGAGAGATGGCTCACTGGTTAAGAGCACTGACTGCTCTTCCAGAGGTCCTGAGTTCAATTCCCAGCAACCACATGGTGGCTCGCAACCATCTGTAATGGGATCTGATGCTGTCTTCTGGTGTGTCTGAAGATAGTGACAGTGTACCCACATACATAAATAAATCTTTTTAAAAAAGGTAAAGTTACATGGTGATATTTTATCTTGAAATGGAAAAAAATCTTGGCATTGTTTTTATTCCATTTTTGACATCTTCGACAACTTGCATTATCTTTGCTAAAGTCATAAGCAGTATGTCATTGTGATGAACTATTTAGTTAAAAGTATTTAGTTATTATGTTTTAAGTTTATTTTACTGAATATACATAAATTATTAAAAACAAATGAGTAGGTACTGGAGAGATGGACCAGAGATTAAGATCACAGGCTGCCTTTCCAAAGGACTCAGGTTTGATACCCAGCAACCATATGGAGTCTCAAAACTGTCAGTTAATATCAGTTCCTATGAATCCAATGCCCTCTTCTGGCCTCTGGGAGTACTAATGACTAATGTAGTACACAGGCATACATATAGGCAAAATGTCATACATTTACGTAAAATAAAAATAAATAGATGTTTTAAAGAAAAAAGTATGAATGCTCTACTAAAAATTAACACAGTGGCTGGAAGGATGGATCAGTGGTTAAGATGTCTGTGTGTTCTTTCTCAGCATCCACAGAAAAACTGGGCATGCCTGTAATCCCAGTAGGGCTGTGGGAGGAGACAGCGGGGTCTCAGTGTCTTTTCAGCCAGCCGGCCTATCTAAATCAGAAAGATCCTTGTTCAGTGAGCAACTCTCAAAAAAGTAAACTGAAGAGCAGAAGATACCTGGCATTGACATTTGCGCACTCACAAAGACAGATAAGTTCTCTCTCTCTCTCTCTCTCTCTCTCTCTCTCTCTCTCTCTCTCACACACACACACACACACACTCACACGTATACCATAAGCACAGCACATATGCACACTTACACCATGTGATGTACACAAATATACTTAAAAAGTTGTGGGTGGTATGAGATGCTCATTGTGCCCAGGATCTGTTAGTGCTGCCCCTATGCTTGCCCCTGTGCTTGCCCCTGTGCTTGCCCGGCTGTCTTTGGAACAGTCTGTGTCCCAAAAGAAATTCTGAAGGAAAGTGCATACTATCAGAGGATGCAGCAAGGAGTAAGGATTGCCTTTGAAACTGACCAGTAGCCAGCCATTTCTACAGTGTGAACAACCTGGAAGAAGCTACATATTATGACATGCAAGAGCAGTTTTTTATGACCCACAAAATTGGAAAATTTTCAGCCGGGAGGTAGATAAACTGTGCTTTTATGTTTATAAGGAGTCAGCAATAAAAAATCACCCAATTAGTTTATCTCAAAAATTTAACATCGTATGAAAATGCAGATTTCAAATGATATATATCATATCATCCCATCTTTTTCAGATAGTTATGTGTATTGTTTGAGTGCATGAACATACATTCATTCACAAACTATACATGAGACTCACAGACAGCACCTTTATAATAGAACCTCATGCGTCGTTATTCAGTCATCTCTGTCTCTACTGTTTACATTTCTGAGAGATAGAGCAATGTCCCTGTTGAAGTAAACATGTGTGAATGTCCTCTGAGTTATGTTGCTCACTGTTGAGGTGTCAGTTCTTTATTCTTTTGATAGAGTTTTTGGTGATGGCACATTTATGGTCATTTATGGTCAAGTATTTACTGAGACTAGAATGGTTTTTAAGCTGAATTGATTGTCCATCAATGAAGTTTTTTATACAAAGTTGTTTTCTTGGTTTTATAGGGAAAACCTCAGAGAGAGGCTCATTTTCCCTGTACAGCAGAGACTCTGGATTATCAGGCTGTCAGGTAAGTTTAGTGAAGCATACATATATGTAATTATAGAGAAGATGGAAGTTTATCTACATGATTTTACCATTATGCATTCATATAATTTTGTTACTTCATGTCATAGAGTTTTGTTTTTAGCAGCTCAACATATCTTCTCTTTTCATTGTCCCATCTTGAAATGGTTTTCTTCAACTGAGATTTTCTTAACTTCCATTTAATTGTAGACAAAGTAGATCAAGTTTTTATGCTTTCTAAATGCATTTTACTTCTGGAAATAAGTTCTCACATTTTCCTATAGGAAAGGCAAATTCTTGATACATGCAGTGAAGAGTGTGTGATTAACACATGTAGCTTGAATGCTGGTGGTTGTGTTGTTGTCATGAGAAGTGCTTTCATTTATGATATTGCTCACCAAGTATTTCAGGCCTCAACTGGCTTTGTACTGGGGACTTTCTTCTATCCTTATAAGTTTTTCACCTGGTGTGCTTTTGCTAGTGGTCATCTTTTTTACTGTTTTCTCATGGAATTCCTAATTTAGCCCCACCCCTCAAACAAAACCAAAAAAACAGAAAGGCAATCTTTTTGCAACTTGGTCTAGTTTAAGCCACGATTATCTTGAGTCATATTAACTGTCATATTAGTAATAATGTTCTATGATAATATTTACTAGCTAATACAGCCAACCGTTATAGTCACAATAAATGATTTATTAAATGCAACAGCAGCCCCGTGAGTTAGACATGGTGGCCTCACACCTAAAATCCCAGAATCTGAGAGGCTGAGAGGCTTGAGGATTGCTGAGTTTGAGGCCAACATAGGCTACAAAGTAAGACCATATCTTTGAAATAAATAAATAAAACCCCTTGTCTCTGGTTTCAATTACCCACAGTCAACTTTGTTTTGAAAATATGAAATGGAAAATTTCAGAATTGAACTATTGGTCAGTTTTAAATTGCATGACATGCTGAGTCGTGTGATGAACCACCTAGAATGTGAGTCACTCCTTTATATAATGTATTAATCTGCCCTATATTTTCCTCCCCATTAATCACATAGTGTTGGTTCTCAAATTGACTATTGTTGTAGCATAGTGATTGTGTTCAAAAAACCCTTAATTTAGCCAGTAGTGCCCCAACATGTAAGAGTATTAAAGCCGCCACTTGGGATGTGCCAAAAGAAACCCTAAAATGCTTTCTTTGAGAGAAAAGATTAAAGTTCCCAACTTGATAAAAGAGGAAGCTTTTATTCTGATATTGCTAAGATCTGCTGTGTTTAAAAATTCTCACAGTGAATCTTTTCAGCAACTCATCATGCAAACTAGGAAGTAAGTGTTGTTTTCATGGTTTTGTATACAACAAGTAGTATACCTAAGCTGATGTATGAAGTTTTTATCTATGGTATGACTGCGTCAGTAAGAGCCTCTCACATTCTTAGTTTTTGCTCCAGTGTCATTCACTTTTAATGACTTTGGTTGAAGAGAGAACTAAGAGCTTACATCCTAGGAGCCTGGAATTTGCAGGGTATTAAAGGGAATGTTTGACAGTTGTTCACAAACATTGTAGAGACCAAGAAGTCCCATGCAAAGAGAACAGCAAACTTACAGAGGGTATAACAACAAAACACAAGTCTTAAGATGCACATGTGATAATCACATGTTTCTAAAAAATTGACAGCACAGACTCTGACCCCAGAGAGGAACTCCATAGCATAGCAAAGCAGTGAGAAGCTTATATGACAGCTAGGACAGACAGCACTGGTGAAGACAAAAGGGTTCTTGAGACCAGCAAATGGGATTCATTGCTATGAAAAGAACAATGGTTCTGCTATTTATTACTGTTCCCTTGCCCTTTCAGTGCTGCAGCTATTGGAGAAATTATGGTAGATAACACAGTCCTGAGCATAAGCTTGGGAAACTGAAATTATAAAAATTAACATGTTGTCAGACATGGTGCTTCCTGTACTGTTGGCTCTCCAGAGACTGAAGCAGGAAAGGCACCAAGTTCTGAGACTCCGTGACCCTTTCTTATACTGACCCTATCTTAATAAGACTATCTTATAAGATTGTTCACGATGTTGATGATGAACAAAGAGAAAAGCATATTAATTAACTATCATTTAAAGTAAAACTTATATTCCAAATAATGTACGCATTAATGGATAAGAAGTAAAAACTATGCCTAGCCAATTGCTACTGTGTCATAAATATTCACAACTGACAAAAATACAAAGGAAGATAAATAGTGACTACAAAAGTTTATCCAAATGCCACCTTTACAGTTTTTCTTCAACAGCATACCCCAAGGAACATTAACTCTGATGTTAATCTATATAAAATGTTGCTGACATTCTGTAAGATTCAGGCTAATTTAATAATGCCTGATGGGCCTTATTTCATGTAAAGATGATGTAATACTACATTACTAAATGAGTATTCTCATATTACCTTCAATCACAGAACTGATGGGCCATTAAATGGAAAGGGGTATAGTAGTTTTACTGGAAGTACTGATAGATTATTGTGCAATTGAATTTTTAATTGATCCAGCACAGAGGCTAATTGGGCCATTTTTATTAAATTAATGACAGGCATTACCTTTTAAACTGCCTACCAATGTGAAAATGCTTTTATCATTGTGATAGTTTTTCTCTGATACTTCTTATACAAATACTTATTTGAACGGCTTAAATAAAATTTCCAGAGCCTTAAAAGATAGCGTTATTAGTTTTTAACACCCAAGAAATTCAAGGCTTTATCTAAGTTTATTATTAAACTTTAGGAACAAGCACTTTAAAAACTCAGCTGTTGATATATAGGCATTGAATTCAAAAGTACTGAGACTAAGAATATTTGGAAAGTATGACAAATGTGTGTACACCTATTGAAAGCTTAAAAATAAGTAAAGCAAAAAATGTATAGTGTTAGAAATCAATTATGTAAATGAAGATGTGAAGCTCTTAGGTTCTGGGAAGATGGCTCAGTCATTTAAAAGCACTGTCTGCTCTTCCAGACATATCTGGCTTGGTTCTGAGCCCCTATACATAACATACTCTTCTGGTCTCTGGGCACTAGGCGCTCAAGTGGCAAACAGGCAAAACACCCAATACATGTAAAGTAAAATTTAAAAAAAAAAAAACAAATGAGATTTGAAGATCTTTTCCTCACCAATGGACAGGATAATAGTACAAAATCTTGTAATAGAAGTAAATTAACTCAAGAATTTGTCCTTATTGGAATTTACAGACCTCTATATCCAAGAGTTGGGAAATGTCAGTTTCTTCCAAGGGCATGTGTTAGTCAGGAGGTAAGAATCCTATACCAACTCATAAAATCAGTGTCTATGAAGAACGAAGGTTTGAAAATGCAAAACGGGTGTTTCTGACCACGTGACAGTAGAAGTAAGCCAGCGAGAAATCATTAAACCATAAATGTTCAGCAGCCATACTGAATCCCATACAATGGAAAAGAGAAAGGGAGCTCTGAAAGGTTGTTCTCTGACCTCCCCATTCACTCACATGCCAACTCTATATAGGCACAAAACCAAATAATAAGCATATGCAAAATAATTCTAAAACTCGTGAAACATCAGGGTATGAGTTTAACAGAATATAAGACTTTAACAAGAATGATCAAAATGAAGGCTTCTCCCTTCTTTAAAAGGAACAAGAATACCTTGGCAGGGAAGAAAGGCAAAGATTAAAACAGAGACTGAAGGAACACCCATTCAGAGCCTGCCCCACATGTGGGCCCATACATATAGAGCCACCCAATTAGACAAGATGGATGAAGCAAAGAAGTGCAGACCGACAGGAGCTGGATGTAGATCGATCCTGAGAGACACAGCCAGAATACAGCAAATACAGAGGCGAATGCCAGCAGCAAACCACTGAACTGAGAACGGGACCCCGTTGAAGGAATCAGAGAATGAACTGTAAGAGCCTGAAGGGGCTTGAGACCCCATATGTACAACAATGCCAAACCAGAGCTTCCAGGACTAAGCCACTACCTAAAGACTATACATGGACTGACCCTGGACTCTGACCTCATAGGTAGCAATGAATATCCTAAGAGCACCAGTGGAAGGGAAGCCCTGGGTCCTGCTAAGACTGAACCCCCCCAGTGAACTAGACTGTCGGGGGAGGGCGTGGGGAGGGTGGGAGGAACACCCATGGGGAAGGGGGGGAAGGATGTTTGAAGCCGGAAGGGGAATAACACTCAAAATGTACATAGAAATACTCAAAATAAAAAAAATAAAAATAAAAAAAAAAAATAAAAAAAAAAAAAAAAAAAAAGACTTTAATAATGAAAATATGCAACCCAACACAACTGAGAGAAATAAAAAATCTGAGCAGAGATATAACATGCTCATGAATATGAAGAGTATTGACATTTTATTTCCTTCTAAATTAGACTATAAATTTAATATGATTCCAATCAGAGTTCTAATGAACTTTATAGATACTGACAAGAATATTTAAGTTTGTTTTCAAAGATAGAAGATAGCAGTAAAATGATTCAGAGGGTAATACATTATTAGCTGCTCAGCCTGACAACCTGAGTTTAGTCCCTGGAATCCACAAAGTAGACAGAACTGACTTCTTATAAGTTGCTCTTTGACATCTATCTATGTTCACATGTTCCTATGTGCACACATAATAATACCTATTTTTTTAAATTAAAGACAAAAGATTAAGAAGTTAAAACAGGGGCTGGAGACATGATTCAGTAGTTAGGGGGCACTGGCTATTCTTCAGTGGTCTTGACTGAGTTCAATTCCCAGCAGACACATGGTGACTCACAACCATCTATAACAGGATCTGATGCCCTCTTCTGGCATTCAAGCATATATGCAGATAAAGTACTTATACATTAGATAAATAAATATTTTTTAAACAGAAAAAGAAAAAAAAAACAGAAAAACAAAAGAGCCGAGTGGTGGTGATGCGCATATTTAATTCCATCAACTGGGAGGCAGAGACCAGCAAACCTCTTTAAGTTCAAAGGCAGCCTCTACTGCAGTAGGCTGTTTCAGGATAGCCAGGCTACAGAAAAATCCTGTCTTCAAAAAAGCAACAGAAAAGAAACGAACAATTTTGGAAAGAAGGATGGACCTTCCATCCTTTCACTGTTTACTTCCAAGCAATACTAATAATAGACGGGCAGTGTTGTTTTTGTACATATATGGACACACAGCTCAAAGGACAAAGCAGAAAGCTGAGGAAGGGCCCCTGGATAGATGGGGGTGATACCAGCAAGTCAATCTCTTTAGTGTAAGGTACTCAAGTAACTAAATGTGGGAAAGAGGAACTTTTATTTCTCATACTATATAAAACTTGTTTGAATTGGAACTTGAATTTGAAAGCTAAAGTAATAATACTTTTGAGGAATGTACATGAATATTATCATGTATCTATCAACAAATAAATACTACTGGACAAAAATAGAAATTTTTAGAGAGAGAGAGAGAGAGAGAGAGAGAGAGAGAGAGAGAGAGAGAAGAGAAGAGAGAGAAGAGAGAGAGCGCGCGCGAGCGCGCCACAAGTCTGCAGTACCCATGGGGCCAGATTTCTCCTAGAGCTGGAGTTCAGAGGTGGTTGAAAGCTACCTGATAGGCCCACTGGGAATTAACTGGCCCTCTGTAAGAACAGTAAGCACTCTTTAACTCTGAGCCATCTCTTCCAGCCCCCCACAGAAACTCTTACAAAGGAGGTGGAAAACATGAGACATAAAAGAAAGACTGATGAATTGAATTTAACCAAAATCCCACTTCCCTCAAACAGGACACCATCCTATGAGGCTGCTGTGGTTTTAATCCAGGTTCTGAATGCAGTGGTATTTATAGCCCCTTTCTATGCTTGTGTGCTGGGATAACTTCAAAACCGTGATCATTTTTCTTGGAACAGATTGCAAAACATAAATTACTTCAGTACCCTAAGTAATTGTTTTAAGTTCTAGGTAGATTTTTACTTGAGGTTATTCTCTTATAAACTTGAAATTTTAATAAAATTTTAATGATCATCCATCATGATCAAGTAGGTTTCATCCCAGGAATGCAAGGATGGTTCAATATACAGAAATCCATCAACGTAATCCACTATATAAACAAACTCAAAGAAAAAACACATGATCATTTCATTAGATGCTGAGAAAGCATTTAACAAAATCCAACACCCCTTCATGATAAAAGTCCTGGAAAGATCAAGAATTCAAGGCCGATACCTAAACATAGTAAAAGCCATATACAGCAAACCAGTAGCTAACATTAAACTAAATGGAGAGAAACTTAAAGCAATCCCACTAAAATCAAAGACTAGACAAGGCTGCCCACTCTCTCCCTACTTACTCAATATAGTACTCGAAGTCCTAGCCAGAGCAATCAGACAACGAAAGGAGGTTAAAGAGATACAATTGGAAAGAAGTCAAAATATCACTATTTGCAGATGATATGATAGTATACTTAAGTGACCCCAAAAGTTTCACCAGAGAAGTACTAAGCCTGATAAACATCTTCAGCAAAGTGTCTGGTATAAAATTAACTCAAACAAATCAGTAGCCTTCCTCTACTCAAAGGATAAACATGCTGAGAAAAAGAAATGAGGGAAATGACACCCTTCACAATAGTTCCAAATAATATAAAATATCTTGGTATGACTTTAACCAAGCAAGTGAAAGATCTGTATGACAAGAACTTCAAGTCTCTGAAGAAAGAAATTGGGGAAGATCTCAAAAGATGGAAAGACAACCTCCCATGCTCATGGATTGACAGGATTAATATAGTAAAAATGGCCATTTTGCCAGAATCAATATACAGATTCAGTGCAATCCCCATCAAAATTCCAACTCAGTTCTTCATACAGTTAGAAAGAGCAATTTGCAAATTCATTTGGAATAACAAAAAACCCAGGATAGTGAAAACTGCCCTCAACAATAGAAGAACTTCTGGGGGAATCACCATCCCTGACCTCAAGCAGTATTACAGAGCAATAGTGATAAAAACAGAGACAGGCAGGTAGATCAGTGGAACAGAACTGAAGACCCAGAAATGAACCCACACATCTATGGTCACTTGATCTTTGACAAAGGAGCTAAAACCATCCAATGGAAAAAAGATAGCATTTTCAACAAATGGTGCTGGTTCAACTGGAGGTCAGCATGTAGAAGAATGCAAATCGATCCATTTTTATCACCCTGTACAAAGCTTAAGTCCAAGTGGATCAAGGACCTCCACATCAAACCAGATACATTCAAACTAATAGAAGAAAAAAATGGGGAAAAGCCTCGAAAACATGGGCACTGGGGAAATTTTCCTGAACAAAACACCAATGGCTTATGCTCTAAGTTCAAGAATTGACAAATAGGACCTCATAAAATTGCAAAGCTTCTGTAAGGCAAAGGATACTGTTGTTAGGACAAAACGGCAACCAACAGATTAGGGGAAGATCTTTACCAATCCTACAACAGATAGAGGGCTAAACTAATATCCAAAAAATGCAAAGAACTCATAAAGTTAGATGCCAGAAAGCCAAATAACCCTATTAAAAAATAGGGTACAAAGCTAAACAGAATTCTCAGCTGAGGAATATGGAATGGCTGAGAAACACCTAAAGAAATGTTCAACATCCTTAGTCATCAAGGAAATGCAAATCAAAACAACCCTGAGATTCCACCTCACAACAGTCAGAATGGCTAAGATCAAAAACTCAGGTGACAACAGATGCTGGTGAGGATGTGGAGAAAGAAGAACACTACTCCAGAGCATGTCAAGTACAGAGTTGAATGCTAGCAGCCAACCACTGAACTGAGAACAGGAATTCCCATTGGAGGAATTAGAGAAAGGATTGAAAGAGCTGAAGGGACTTGCAACCCCATGAGAACAACAATGCCAACCAACCAGAGCTCCCAGGGACTAAACCACTACCCAAAGACTGACCCATGGCTCCAACTGCATATGTACAGAGGATGGCCTTGCTGGGCACTAATGGAAGGAGAAGCCCTTGGACCTGCCAAGGTTGGACCCCAGTGCAGGGGAATGTCAGGGGACATGAAGGGAATGAGAATGTAAACGGGGAGGGAAACACCCTTATAAAAGAAGATGAAGGGGATGGGATAGGTGGCTTTTGTCCAGGAAACCGGGAAAGGGAATAACATTTGAAATGTAAATAAAAAATATAGAAATTTATATATATACATATATATATGTTCTATGAATAAAAAATTTAAGAATTTTAAGATGATTTTTCTTTTATTAAATAGTTCATCTTTTCTTTTATTGAATGGAAAATGTCAAAGAAACAAGTCAACGTATAAGATTATTTAGTTCATAATGAAATGAACTAAATATTTTCTTATTTTACTTTATAAGTTAAGAATTGATTCAAGGGCTGGAGAGATGGCTCAGCGGTTAAGAGCACCGACTGCTCTTCCAGAGGTCCTGAGTTCAATTCCCAGCAACCACATGGTGACTCGCAACCATCTGTAAAGAGATCCGATGCCCTCTTCTGGTATATCTGAAGACGGCTACAGTGATATAATAAATGAATAAATCTTTAAAAAAAAAAAAAAAGAATTGATTTAAGCAACAGATTAGAAGTTCTGCCATCTACAGGCTGACAAAAACCAGCTACACACATGCAGAAGATCATTACAATTATTGAATACAGTATAATAACTCAAGTTATGTGGGTATAATTTGACGCTTGAAAAGTTAATGTTATTTTGATATAAGGAAAAATTTTAAAAGGGTGTATAAAGTTCTCAGGCCACAACGTGGATTAAATTTAACATAGTAAAAGGGATGCATGCAGGGGAAAGAGAGCAGGACCTCGTGCATCTTTTCCTGCTTCCTTCTTTATAACACAGCCAAAGAATAAAGGTTGTGATGGTACTTGCTTATTCGTGCACCTTCTGCCTTATTTAAATCATAATAAATAGAAGGTGTCAATAATCTCTTAAGCACAAAAAATACTTTGTGTTCTAGCACTAACAATATTTTTGTTTGGCCTGTGTTGATTATTTTCTTCTTAATAGTATGAGATGCCTGAATTATAAAGAAAGAGTTGGCATACCTAACCAGGTTGTTTACCATTTATCCTGGAAGAGTTTTAGCCTAAATGAAGGCATGATAAAAAAAAAAGGAAAAGGTTTCTTAGCAACATGAGACTCTGATATGGCTATGTGGGAGATGGAGCGGAAACATGGAAGCTAGATTGGAAATATTCCTCCAGCTCATATGAAAAGAACAGTGAAAGGAAAGTATTTCTAAAATATTTGAGTGTATAACACTGTTGTTAATTAATAATGTAAAATTATCAGCAAATAACCTCAAAGAAAAGTTTAAATTACACACAATGTAAACCCAGTATTTGCTAGTCTGAGGCAGGAGGGGTCAACATTTGAAGCCAGTCTAATGACTTAGTGACTCTGGCAAGTCAGAATCATGGAACTATGTCTCAAAAAATATCAAACAAGATTGTGGAGAGATGACTCAGCAGTTAAGAGTGTATACCACTCTTACCCAGGGTTGGTTCTTAGTGCTGACATTGGATAGCCACTTTAACTTGGTCCAAGGGATCCAGTGCCCTCTTCTGGCTACTTTAGGCACTCAAACAAAACAAACTAGCACATACATGCAGGCACAGGTATACACATATAATTAAAAATAAAATAAAGGCAGTTTTAATAAAAGTAAAAAAAATTAAGTTACCACTCTCCATGCATATAAAAGTAAGTAACTTCATCCTATCAGTAAATAAATGTTAAAGATGATGTTAAAAAACCAATTCAAATGAGAATGTAAACAGTGATGTTCATAGAGCAAAAATGTTGAACTGAATATAAAGGCTAGCATTTTTTTTTTCCTGAGCATAAAAGAAGTAGATTTGTTGAAGATGGTGGTGCAGGTTCTTTATCTGCTAGACAGAATTGTTTTTGAAGTCTATGATGGTTATTTTGCATTACTACTAGTGATGTATAATTTGTGGAATTATAACATCACTACTAGAATGAGAACGGGTAGCCTGCAGACATGCTATAGACAAAGCAGACTAAGCAGGCTGCCAGGCAAGTCCATCTACTTCTAATTAGAAAGCGACAATTTCTATTTATTACAGGTTGGTAACATTTTTCTGCTTCAGTGTCAAGAATTGTCTAATAGTAGCACATAAGATTGGGCCCGCTAGATTTGTACACTTTTTCTGTCTGGCTTTTTACAGAACATGCTCTGCTCGTGATAATACTTTTCCATCAAAATATATATTTTTTTCCTGAGCAGGTGTATGTTTTTGATAATTGTTATAATCAGAGTCTGTAATTGGTGACTAGTGTTATACTTCCAGCCTGTTCTTGCCCCACGAGGATTAAAAATGAAGGTTTTAAAGGACAGCAAACCTGGGATTGGTTGTGTGAAATCTCCCCATGTTCTCAGGCATTTGAAACTTGATTCCCAGTTGTTGGAGCTGATTGGGAGGTGCAGGAGGGGTGGTCTTGCTAGAGAAAGTATGTTACTTGGTTAGGCTTGAAGAGTTCAAGCACTTTCCATTCGCTCTCTCTCCTTCATTCTGGTGTTTCAAAATGTGAGCACTTCATTTCTGCACCAACTAATATACCTTGTTACTTACTGCCATGCTTCCCCACCATAAACAACTATTCTCCCTGTGGAACCATAAGCTAAATAAACCTTTCCTTCTATAAGGAGTCTTAGTCATGCTTTTTATCACAGCAGTAGAAAAGTAACTGATTAAAATGTACTGTAGGTACCTTCCCCTTCATCTGAATTATTACAATATTAGAACAAGAAAGTTGATACTATATAATTTTCTGGACCAAATATATTTCAAAATAGTTATAAGTTAATCAAAACTCATTCAGTGAAGATATTACAAATAATAATATAGATTGCAACTTCATCATGTAGAGAAGAGAAAGAACTTAGGGTGTTTAATATTAAGTAGCAGTAGGAGGGATTTGGGAGATGATTCAGTTAATAAAGTGCTTATCACACAAGCATTAAGACTTGAATTTGGATCCCCAGGGCCCAAGTAAATACTAAGTATGGCAACATGTGTCTATAACCACGTCAGGGAGATGGAGATCATCAACAGGTACCTGGAGTTCATTTACCAGGAACCTTAGCCAATTGAACCTAGCCAGTACGTAAGTTCCAAGGCTCATGAAAACTTCTGTATGAAAAATTAGTTGGAGAGTTGTAGAAGACAACTGACCTTTGGAGTAGTCACACACCTGCATGCACACTTCATACCCCCACACAAACGTGTACATACACCTCATATATGCACAAAACATCAAAGGAAATAAGCTCCTTGGTTCTAATCCCCACTCAGTCTGAGGACTCTGTCACCATTGAGGAAATCAAGGACTTTTCTGCTCATAGCCAGGAAAAAGATACCACATCTGATAAGAGCAAGAAACACACACACACACACACACACACACAATGAATAAATATGGTGACAAGCAAAAGGCTTTCTGATTGTTACTGGTGATCTTTCTAAGTCAGAACACCAAAAATTATTATTGATATCACATTTCTATGCAGGTAATTCTTACTCTGTTCTTAACCAGCAAATTAAATATAGACTTACTAAAACTCCTTTCTAGAAAAAGATGCAAGAAACATCTCTTCCTTCTTCAAAAACCAAGGCATAATTTCACAAAGTTCACTCTGGGAAACAGATAATGGTTAATGGGCTTCCATGCAGAGCATAGATGAGTTTTTTGCAAGTGTGTGGGTGATTCTCCCCCTAGCAGGCCACAGGGATGAAAGTTTCCCCATAGCCATATAGCTGGAACTTCTCTCCCAAACCTAAATACCGTAGCCCCTCCCCCAAGCCATGTGCAGTTAAGGGAGAATTCATTGAGCCGGTAGTAGGGAACTGCAGGGGTACTCAGATGAAGGTCTTGTGACCCTTTCCTTTCCACTCCTTTATGAGGAGCCCAGTTTCAGTAATCCTTTTTGCAAGGAAATGCAGCTGAAATCACAAAGATGGTGGTTGCTTGGCTTGGAGGGCAGTCAGTCACATCAAAAAAACGGCAAATGATTAAATTTGATATAGTGGTCATATTTGCAGGTCTGTCGGATAAGTTGCTGTGGCTGCATTGTGACCTTTATTTTTCTTTGGTTCTTTTTTTCGGAGCTGGGGACCGAACCCAGGGCCTTGCGCTTCCTAGGTAAGCGCTCTACCGCTGAGCTAAATCCCCAGCCCCTTTATTTTTCTTTTAACTTACAATCATTAGTGCCACTGCTGCTTACTGAGGAAGTTAAAGCCCCAAGCTATGTCATCTACCTAAGACTAAACCTCTGATAAATGTCAGTGCTAAGGAGAGAATGGTTGAGGTAAAAGATTTCATGTTCTAGGTTTCAAAGGAAGGAAATGAAACTATGATTAAACTTTGGGACTAGGAGAAAAAAGTCAAGATACTAGGTTATGAGGTACAAGAGCAAGTGCAGTAGAAAGGGTGGCATCCATACAGGCTACGTCGCAGAGAAGGTTGGACTCTGCTGCTCACTGCGCTGCACTGTTCTGTTTTGAGGACTGGGTTATTAGATTGGTGATTGGAGGGTTGGAGGGGCCAAGAAGTATGAGGAAAGCACAACTATCACTTAAAACAAAGTTCAACTTCTGTTTCGGGAGTGCTCACTTAAAGTAGCATGTGAAAGGATCCAAGACACACAGTAGTTAGAAAAAACATAAAAGTACCATGTCATTTAATCTGGGCTTAATGAGTTTATAACATTAAAACAAATTCTGTGGGAGGGAAATCTTAATGTATCAGGTAATAAACAGTTATGATTTTCCACCAATGAGAATTAGATTTTCGCAAGAATTTCTTTTCAATGAAAATCCTTCACTTTTCCTGTTGATTCTAAAAATTGACAATTGTGCTTTTGTACGTAGACTAAATGCTTGAAACATACAAAAACTTGTACCTACACAGTAAAACTTACATGGTAAGTGATTAATATAGTTTCAAACTTATTGTCAGTTTTAAACACTTGGAAATGGCAAAGTAAATAGTATTTTTTTGTGTGACCTTTCTTATCGCTGTGATCAGATACCACCAACAAGAATCACAATTAAGAGTACCTTCCATCCTGAAGAGCAAGGCATGGCAGGAGTAGTAGTGTAAAGCAGGTCATGATATCCAGTTAGGAATCAGAGAAGGATGAATGCTAGTACTCAGTTTACTTTCTCTTCTCCTTTTAAAAGATTCATTTATTTACTTATTTATTTTATTTATTTGTTTTTTTGTTTGTTATCTGTACAGTGTTCTACCTGCATGTATGCCTGTAGGCCAAAAGATAGCACCAGTTACATTACACATGGTTGTGAGCCACCATGTGGTTGCTGGGAGTTGAACTCAGGACCTCTGGAAGAACCCCCAGTGCTCTTAACCTTTGAGCCATCTCTCCAACCCCACTTCCTCCTTTTTATTCAACATAGAATATTGGCTCATGGACTGTTGTTGCCCACATTGAAGGTGGATTTCTTCATTTTTAGTTAATTCTTTATAGAAACACTATCATAGACGTCCAAGAATTTGTTTTTATGGTAATTTTTAATCCAGTCACATTGCCAGTCAAGGTGTACTGTTGTAAGCAATCACTCAGTGCTATCAAGTGTTGGAATTGGGCACTGGTACAAGGTCCATGGTACTTCTACTTCCATCTACGGAATTTCCCAGAGTAATACTCAGAGGCTTGAAGCCGTCCAGGCGTGTATTACATATAACTCTTACATGTTAACTGCATACCTAGCACCAGATTGGGTTAGGTGTTACTCTCAGGAATACTGAGTGAAAATTGGTCCCACATAAAAGCTTTGAAGAAAAAGTTGTCTCAGAATACTATTGTGCTCCTAGGAAAGCATCACAGGGCTCTTTTTAACAGAAAGTTTCTAAATTCAAATATTCAGAAAAGTTGTTATTTGAGAAGAGGTATTTTTAGGAGTTAGGGAGTGTTCCAGTGTCTCTCATTCTTTACTATGGGTTGACTGGAACCATTAAACTTTCTCTCTGAGGTCCCAGTTCCTGGGATACAGCATGGACCAACACATCAAAAGAAAACACACTTGGTCACTAGCAGCCCCATTTAAGTATGCCTTTGTAAAAATTCCTGTAGTAGTCTTTTGTAAGTAGGGATACCTTCCACAACCTGTGAAAAGTTGTCTTGTCATGTTTGTAATTACTTAAATACTTAATATATTCAGATTACTGTTTAGTTTGTCTTCATGCAGCTTTTTTTCTAGGAAGTGTTTTGTTGTTGTTGTTGTTGTTCTTTCTCATGCTAAGCAGGCACTTGCCAACATATACCATGTCCTTCAAGGAGTTTTTCTTAATTGATATGCAACTTACATCTTTAACTCTAATAAATTTTCATTGGCTGGGTAAAGTTTGGAAGAAAGGGTTAAAGTTTTCATTAAAACTTAACTACTAAAGGGGTTGGGGATTTAGCTCAGTGGTAGAGCGCTTGCCTAGCAAACGCAAGGCCCTGGGTTCGGTCCTCAGCTTCCCCCCCCCCAAAAAATTAACTACTAAGATAATAAAATTTCCCTTTGCTATTGATACTTAAAGGAAATTTAAAATTTTGAGCTGTTCAGTTGACGTGCTTTAGAAAAAACTTAACACATGTAGATAAGTTTATTTTCTTTTTAAGCCAGAAATGGGTGAATTGCTGTGACAGGATGATTGTCATTATCTCTCACACCTGTATGACATTTAAAACATAGACAATGATAATTAAAATTTCAAGAATTTATATTGAGAAAACAAGATTTGGAACATGTTAAAGATTTGGAACCTGGCTAGTTTTAACTAGTGTGTTACTGACCCAGGAAGACATTTGAAGCAGCTGGGCTTCTGTTACAGTTTCTCTGTACATGCTCCTTTCCCAGCCCCCACCCTGAATTAATATACTGTCCAAAGTGTTGGTAATGGCTTGAAGCTATGCAGGTTACACAAAGCATTTAATGAAATCTTAGACAAAACGCTTGTGAGATCGTAATTAACGGCTCGTTGTCTGCAGTTCTATTGATTACTCATTCACAATGCTTTGTTCTCAGATGATAACCCCCAGCACGGGTGTCCCTGTCTGATGAGATTCTTGGACAGACTTCGTCAATAGCTTGTGGATAATTGCTGACACCCTTGAAATTTCAATGTAAATGAGTTAGCATCAAAATACAATTATTTTATACATGTCAGTGTTTGCCAAAGTTAAATTTTATTGCAGCCTGTTTTTTAGTCATTTGTAGAAAATCAACAGACTGATATGTTAAAGCCCCATATATTGTATGCTCTGAGTTTCACCCTTTCAGAGTTTTCACTGAATGTAACTTGAAAAGAAGGATTTCTTGGTCACCCTGCAGTCACATGTCATAATCTGAGAAACTTCAAATGGAGTTTCAGTCAAACTACTGTGTTTCTTGTTTTGTTTTGTTTTGTTTTGTTCTAAAAATAAGAGAAGTACATATAAAAGAGACATTGCTATAATGTTTTACTAATTCTTCTCTGAGCATAGTTTTGTGTCTTGCCCATGCAATGGCAGCAGGGGAGGTGGCTTTGGAATACCAAGAATGGAGCTGTTGCCCTGGTAGTGCTTTGTCTCTTCTCTGTGTAGTTTACGCATGTTCCCTCCTCAAAAAGACAAGCCTTTTGAAGAGGGCTTATCTTTATGTAGTGAGACTGTACACCATTTCATGAATGTAAAGAAGACATGATGTGAGACTGCATAGGCAGTATGCAGTAGAAACATTCTGAGATCTGTGACTCTAGTATTCTCAGTTTTATCTTCCTAGAGTACAAATTAATGATAGTGGAGTTTTTAATCATAAGTTGATGCTTACTTTTTCATCTTTGTAAAGATGGGGTCTTACTCTACAGATGAGGCTGGCCTTGCTCTGTTTCTCTCATCTCAGCTTCCTAAGAGCCAGGATCACAGGTGTGAATCACCACACCCAGCCTGGTGCTTATAGTTTTTGACATAGGGCTAATTAGGCCCTTATTTACTTCGAAGCTAGCAATAGATATGATTATATTTAGTAAGTATTTAAACCAATCCATTTAGTGCTTTAAAAAAAAAGTAGTCTGAGAAAGCAAGCATACACTTACCATCTGCATATATTTTTTCCTTGTAAAGATTCCCTTTTAGCTATTGTTTTGTGTAAGTGTTCCTTTACCTTCCTATAAAATCACATTTACAGTCTTTTCCAGTCTAACCAATAGGAGGTCCCATTAAGAAATGATATTTGTCAAGTTCATTATTTTACTCCTTTACTTAGCTTTTACGAAACATTTAAACTTATAGAGCTTTCTTAAGTTCACAGTTCAGAGCTAGTATAACTGTTGCCCATGGTGGAGGAGGAAAGAGAGAAACCGTAAAGATGTATCTCACATGGATTCCTAAAGGTCTTTATATAAAGAAGTGAGTCTTTTCACTGACTGATTTATCATATATAATTTAAAGTGTTACATCCTAGAGGATTTCTATATGATTTAGCAGTTCCAAGAATAACTTTTTCACTGAGTATTACTCATTGTTCAATACATCTTTTATAGATGAAGTCTAGAAGATTATGAAAATGTTTTTTCCTAGTGATAAGAAATGAGTGCTATCTCATTTCAGAGTATTAACTTTGCCCTGAATAAAAAAAGACAGCTTGGCTGAACAAAACTGGTTTGCCTGGTTCTCTGTCCTCTGGGACATTAGTATTCTTTCTGCTTAAGATACCTCTAGGCCAAGATCAGTAGTAATCAATAGTGTGTCTCTTTTATTTTGAAGCAGGAAGAAAAGTCAATAATATGAGCTGGGATCTAATTTTATTTTAGGGGAATAAAAGTAAAATCGCTCAATTTTGCTTTGGTGTTAGCTACACAATTAAGGTAACAAGGGAAAACTATATGATTTTATTGGTAGACTATCAAAATATAAGGCATTTATAATTTTGCTGTTTTTAATCATATCTCCATTGATTTATTGGCCGTGGTTTTATTTCTTGTCAAGTCCTTTCAGATGATACTGGGTTCCTAACTTGGTATTTATTTCTTTCAGTGTGGAATGGGTCTTTGTAGTCAGCAGGCTAAGTTAGCAATCAGCAGTGTTCAGGAAGCAGCCTCCAGTGTATTTCCTTGTCTTCCTCATGTAAGTCATAACAGAGCGTACACACTGCGGAAACAGCTATTATGGGGTTCAGACAGCTTCGAGGAACCACAGCCTGTTGTTGTTGGCATCAGTGACCATGGTAAAACAAGAAGATAGGACATTTCCTGTCCAGGTTTGTCTATAGTGAAGGAGAAGGCTTACCAGCACTAGTTAGTAGCAAGTAATCATGTGTCCCCGTGAGAAGTTTGTCTTGCCTTTCATCATATAGCCTGTGTACATTTGCAGTTTGTCCTCCACAGATAACTCAGCTTTAGGATTTTGTCCACAAGAGTCATTTAGGAATTACTTACATTTTTTTTTTCAAGTTGACATCTTTGTATATGTTAGTGAAAGTCCTTCACTTTGGGAATCTTGTACAAAGGAAGAGACTTTCTCACCTGATCTACAAAAGATGTAAAATTTACTGAGATGCACATTGGAAATGCCACTGTTGAGTCTTTGCTGTTGTTTATTAACTTCTCAAGGCTTTTAGTTTGAAAAAGTAGGGACACAAATAAAAGATAAAGAGTACACTTCATGTTACATATTTGTCAAGATTCATTGGTTAACATTTCACCTTTCAGTGTGTGCACACTGAGCATGTACTCCTGGAGAACGTGATGTTTTTTCTATTCTTCATTTGAGCTGATAATAGCTTGAGTCTGTTATATCCTTTAGGTTCAGACTCTTGTCACCTCTCCCTCCAGGGGTTTACCACTCTTGTCTTTTCTCTGTTTGTTTGGTTTTTTTTTTCACACTCAGATTTTATTCTCTTCCCAGCCCACCCTCCTACTGTTCCACTGTTCCACATTTCAAACCTCCTCTCTGCCCCCCCCCGCCCTGTCTCAACTAGGGTGTCCTCACCCCACCCAGCCCTCCAGACCTCTAAACTCCGGGGCCTCCAGTTTCTTGACAGTTAGTTGCATCTTCTCTGACTGAACCCAGACCTGGGAGTCCTCTGCTGTCCTCTGAAGGTCCACTTTGGGCCTGTCCTGCTGGACCTTCTTTTCCTCAGGCTCTTTGCCATTTCCAACCCTGCAGTTCTTTCAGACAGAAACATTTACAGGTCATAATTTTGACTGTGGGATAGCAACCCCATCACTCTCTTGATGCCCTGTCTTTCTACTAGAGGAAAGTGCTACAAGTTCCCTCTCCCCACTGTAGGGCATTTCATCTAGCCCCTGCCCCCTTTGAGTCTTGAGGGTCTCTCACCTCCCAGGTCTCTGGTACATTCTGAAGGGTTCTCCCAACCTCCTACCTCCTGAGGTCTCCTGTTTCCCTTCTTTCTGCTGGCCCTCAGGGCTTCAATACTTTTCCCAGGTCGTGTTCCCTTCTCCCCATTATCTACCCCCTCTCCCTTTCCTCCTCCC
Organism: Rattus rattus; assembly: GCF_011064425.1. NCBI lineage: Eukaryota > Metazoa > Chordata > Mammalia > Rodentia > Muridae > Rattus > Rattus rattus. The sequence goes on along the minus strand of NC_046161.1, from coordinate 66,221,245 downwards.
CCCCCCATTGTGGTTGCTTTCTTCTCCCTCCCAAGTGGGACTGAGGCATTACTTGGGCCTTCAGCTTGTTGACTTTTTGAGTTCTGTGGACTATATTATCATCATCTTCTCCTCCTCCTCCTCCTCTCCTCTTCCTCCTCCTCCTCCCTCTTCCTCCTTCCTCTTCCTACCTCCTCCCTACCTTCTTCTTCCTTCTGCCGCCACCACCGCCGCCACCACCACCTCCTCCTCCTCCTCTTCCTCCTTCTCCTCCTCTCCTCCTCCTCCTCCTCTTTCTTTTCCTCTCTCCCTCCTCCTCCTCTTCCTCCTCCTCCTCCTCTTTCTCTTCCTCCTCTTCCTCTTCCTCCTCCTCTTCCTCCTCCTCCTCCTCCTCCTGCTAATATCCACATATTAATGAGTACATACCATGCGTGTCATTTTGGGTCTCAGTTATCTCACTCAGGATGATGTTTTCTAGTTCTATCTGTTTCCCTGCAAAACTCAGGATATTCTCTTCTTAATGGCTGAGTAGAACCACAATTTCTGTATCCATTCTTCTGTCGTGGGACATCTGGGTTGTTTCCAGCTTCTGGCTATCACAACCACTATGAGCATAGTGGAACACATGCTCCTATGGCATGGTGGGGCATCTTATGGGTATATTCCCAAGAGTGGTATTGCTGGGTCTTCAGGTAGATCTGTTTCCAAATTTTCTGAGGAACCTCCAAATTGACTTCCAGAGTAGTTATACTAGTTTGCAATCCCACCAACAATGCCTCCTCTTTCTCTATATCTTCACCAACATGTGTTGTTACCTGAGGTTTTGATCATAGCCATTCTTATTGGTGTAAGGTGGAATCATTTTGATTTGAATTTCTCCGATCACTAAGAACTTTGAACATTTCTTTAGATACATCTCAGCCCTTTGAGATTCCTCTGTTGTGAATTCTTGGTTTAATTCTATATCTCATTTTTTGAGTGGGTTGTTTGGTTTTTTGGTCGTTAGCTTCTTGAGTTCTTCATATATTTTGAATATTAGCCCTCTGTCAGATGTGGGGTTAGTGAAGTTTTTTTTCCCAATCTGTTGGATACCAATTTGTCTTATTGACTATGTCCTTTGCCTTAAAGAGGCTTTCCAGTTTCGTGAGGTCCCATTTATCAATTCTTGATCTTAGAGCGTGAGCTCTAAGAAATTTCACCCTGTGCCAATGAGTCCAAGGCTCTTTCCCACTTCCTCTTCTATTAGATTCAGTGTATCTGGTTTTATGTTGAGGTCCTTGATCCACTTGGACTTGAGCTTTGTGCGTGGTGACAAATATGGATCTGTTTTTATTTTTGTACATACAGACAGCCAGTTAGACCAGCAGCATTTATTGAAGATGCTTTCTTTTTTCCATTATATATTTTTGGCTTCTTTGTGAAAGATCAAGTATACGTAAATGTGTGGTTTTATTTCTGGGTCCTCAAGTCTGTTCCATTGATCAACCTGTCTCTGTCCCAGTAACATGCAGTTTTTATCACTATTGCTCTGTAGTAGAGCTTGAGGTCAGGGATGGTGATTCCCCCCAGCTGTTCTTTTATTGTTAAGAATTGTTTTCGCTATTCGGGGGTTTTTGCCTTTCCAAATGAATTTGAGAATTGCTCTTTCCATGTCTTTGAAGAATTGTGTTGGGATTTTGATGGGGATTGCATTGAATCTGTAGATCCCCTATGGTAGGATGGCCATTTTTACTATGTTAGTTCTGCTGATCCATGAGCATGGGCAATCTCTCCATTTTCTAAGATCTTCGATTTCTTTCTCAAGAGACTTGAAGTTATTGTCATACAGATCTTTCACTTGTTTGGTTAGTGTTATCCCAAGATATTTTATATTATTTGTAACTATTGTGAAGGTAGGTGTTTCCCTAATTTCTTTCTCAGCCTGTTTATCATTTGTATAAAGAAAGTCTACTGATTTATTTGAGTTAATTTTATATCTGGACATTTTGCTGAAGTTGTTTATCAGCTGGAGAGGTTCTCTGGCAGAATTTTGGGGGTCTCATATATATATATATATATACATATATATATTATATATTGTCATATCATCTGCAAATAATGATATCTTTATTTCTTCTTTGCCAATTCATATCCCCTTGATCACTTTTTGTTGTATTATTGTTCTAGCTAGCACTTCAAGTAATATACTGAATAGATATGGGGAAAGTGGGCATCCTTGTCTTGTCCCGGATTTTAATGGTATTGTTTCAAGTATCTCTCCATTTAATTTGATATTGGCGGTTGGTTCCCAATAAATTGTTTTTCTTATGTTTAGGTATGGGCCTTAAATTCCTGATCCATCCAGTACTTTTACTTGAAGAGGTGTTGTATTTTGTCAAATGCTTTTTCTGCATCTAAGGAAATGTTTGTGTGACTTTTTTCTTTGAGTTTGTTTATATAATGGATTATGTTTATGGATTTTCATATATTGAACCAACCTTGCATCCCTGGGATGCATCACCTACTTGATCGTGGTGAATGATCATTTTGATGTGTTCTTGGATTCGGTTTGCAAGAATTTTATTGAGTATTTTTGCATCAATATTCGAAAATGAGATTGGTCTGAAATTCTCTTTTTTGGTTGGGTCCTTGTGTGGTTTAGGTATCAGAGTAATTGTGGCTTCATAGAATGAATTAGGTAGCGTTCCTTCTGTTTCTATTTTATGAAATAGTTTGAGGAATATTGCTATCAGGTCTTCTCTGAAGGTCTGGTAGAATTCTGAACTAAATCCATCTGGCTCTAGGGTTTTTCTGGTTTAGAGGTTTTTAATGACTTTCTACTTCCTTATAGGATATGGGCCTGTTTAGCAAGTATACCTGCTCTTGATTTAACTTTAGTATGTGGTATCTGTCTAGAAATCCATCAACCATATAATTGGTCACAACACAACCCTCAACTGATACAAGAGGACTGAAATATTTCTATGCACCCTATCAGACCACCATAGCCTAAGGCTGGTCTTCAATAACAGCAAAAACAACAGAAAGCCCACACACAGGTGGGAACTGAACAACTCTCAGTGATAATTTGGTCAGGGAAGAAATAAAGAAAGTAAAGACTTCCTGGACTTTAATGAAAATATTGACACTTCATACTCAAATTTATGGGACACCATGAAAGCAGTGCTAAGAGGAGAATTCATAGCACTAAGTGCCCTTTTATAGAAACTGGAGAGATCCTACACTAGCAACTTTACTGCACACCTGCAGCTCTAGAACAGAAAAAAGCAAACTCACCCGAGGAGTAGAAGGCAGGAAATAATCATACTCAAGGCTGAAGTCAATCAAATAGAAACAAAGAGAATAATACAAAGAATTAACAAAACCAAAAGCTGGTTCTTTGAGAGAATCAACAGGATAGATAAACCCATAGCCAAATTAACTAATAGGTCCAGAGGCAGTATCCAAATTCACAAAATCAGAAATGAAAAGGGAGACATAACAACAGAAATGGAGGAAATTAAAAAAAAAAAAAAAAATCGGATCCTACTACAGAAGCCGTACTCAACAACACTGGGAACTCTGGAGGAAATGGACAGTTGTCTCCTCTCACTTCATCTAGTCTTAGTTTAGCCATTGAGAATCCTAGACCAACAGGCTTGAATTCAGGACAGACCTGACCTGAAACCACAAAGTATTGTACCCAAGAAATGAAAATTAGAGTACTATCTATCTTACTTCTTAATACATAAAGATAGACACACATAACCACAGTGACTTACAGAGGAAAGAAAAAAGTGAGTCTTCTATGACCCCGCTTCATACTTAACACTGGAAAGTCTTGCTTCCCCTAGCGGCTGAGAGCCATTGGTAATGTGTGCATGGAGAGAAGATGAACAATTTGTTCAAATAGGTCATTTGCCCAGGATCCCAATCAGAATGTGAGCCTAGGGTGGCTAGTTCACCTTTACTGTTTCCAAGATAGTAGTATATTTGGTCTCCTTTTACAAACATGAAGATGCACTTTCCTCCTCACTGTTTAGGTCATTTCGTGCTTTTTTACTGGAACCATCTTGACATCTTAAAAGATGGCCAAATTTAACCTATGTGCACGTTTGTTCATTTGTGATATTTTATTTTATTATCTAAGCAAAGAGATCGCTCTGAACTCAGCTTTAACCCACTATTGGAGCCCTCATATTAGGGGGTCAAAAAACATGTTCTATAAAGGGCTAGAGAGCTAGACTCTATGCTTGCCAGCCTGACTGACTGCTTTAATGCTCAACCCTTCCCTGGTAGCATGGAAAGTGCCACAGCTGATAGAGAAATCACAGCAGGACTTTCATTGAAAGTAATTTCAGAAATAAGTTCACTTCCACTGAAATGTTGTCACTTGATTCAATATACATCATTATTTTATATGCTTGTAAAAATTTGTATAGCAGGAGGCCAGTGTGGTGGTTCAGCAAGCCTGGTGACCTCACCTGAATTCATTGCATGAAACCCACATAAAGGCAGAAGGAAAAAACTAACTTTACAAAATTGTTCTTAGACATCTAGACATGCACCATGGCACTTGCACACTCAATCCTCAGCCCTATGCACGCACAGAAACACACCGTGAACACACACACAATTATGTAGAGAGAGAGAGAGAGATGGCTTGGTTACATTTTGTTTGTTTTATGTTTTGGGAGTGTTTGTTTGTTTAAGATTTTATAAGAGATAGTTCAACAGCTTAAGCACATTGTTGCTCTTACAGAGGACCTTGATTCATTGCCCAGCATGCACATGGTATTTCATAACCATCTGTGTAACTTCAGATCTGACAGTCTCTTCTGAACTTAGAAGGCACTAGGGATGCATGTAGTACATATGAGTACATTCAGGCAAAGCACTCATACACATAAAGTTTTTAATTAGTAAAAGATTGTCATAAAAATTGTATAACAAGAACATTATTAAAAGTCTGGTAAGAGACAATTATGTCTATCTGATGTATTTATTTTATATGTTCAGTGAAGAGCTTCCTGTGTGAGAAAAATACTGATAAAATATCAAGGGCAGTCAGTCTGACATTGAGCAAAGAGCACACCCATTAAAATAAATTTTTAAGGTGAGTGCATTGTGCTTTCAATCATGTGGAGATCATACGTTCCATATAATTCTGATCTTACTATTTAAAAAAGAATGCTACATCTGCCTGTCAAAGGCAAAAGAAAAAAATTCAAAACAGATGTGGTAATTAAAATTTATGCATAACGTCTGTGGATTGCTAAGTCCCTGCTCTAACTAAGACTTTTGTTTGTGGAGGGACGGACGGACAGACACACACACAGACACACACACAGATAGATAGATATGAATAGGGTGTATGGTGTTTACATTTAAATTTTTCATTTTCTCTCTTTTTATCTTTGCTTATGGAACTTTTTTTAACATAGAGTATTTCTTTTTTTTTTTAAGTCTGATCACCCCTTTCTGAGTCTGTTCAATGTTGTATCTGTTGAATTTTCTATAATTAATGCAAATTAATTACATTAATACTGTATAGTCTTTTTTGTTCACATGCCATAATATCTTGTAATTAAACTTCTACTTACTTCCATACTTCATAAAGAAATGAATTTGCCAGAAAAAGAATTTGCCTTTTGAGGAATCTGAAGAGCACTGTGTTCTTAAGACTGTTTCTGAAAGACAGCTTTTGGCTGACTTAGTACTTTGTTTCATGTATACTACATCACTGTCACATGAGCTTTAAAGAAGCAACATATCAAATGAGTTAGAACTCTGCTGAGGCAGAACAATCATAAGCTCAGGGCTACTTTTGGCACACAACAATACCAAAAGTCAAAAAGCACAGAAGCAAACTCAAATAAGACCCTAAGTTTGCAGTTTTAAAAACCAGAAAATGGAGAAAGGGCTGGAGATGTGGTTTAGTGGTGAAGAGCATCAGTCTGTCTTCCAGAGGACCCTAGTTTGTGTCACAACACTCCCATAGTGCTTCACAACTACCTGTAACTTCAGCTTCAGGGGACCTAAAGTCCCCTTCTGGCCTCCCTAAGTGCAAGGCAAACACGTTGTACACAAATCGAAGACCCATACACATAAAATTTTAATTAATTAAAAATAAACTAATAAAAAATGGACCAAACTGAAGGATAAAAAGAAACCAATAGTTAAAGCATACACAAACACAACAGACTAGAAGATGAGAGAAAACCAGCAACAAAGTAAAAACTGTCCTTTGCAAAGTATGTCCAGCATTTGGGAGGCTAAGTGGAATTACAGAATTAAGTCCTGTCTGGTCTATATAGAAAGTTCTATACCATTGTGAATTATATACAGTTTAAAAGTTGACTCCTTGAGAAGACCAGCCAAATTGAAAAACTTATTCCTAGATTGACTAAATAAAAACTTGAATCAGAAGTGAAAAAGTCACACGGCTCCTGGCTTCATGAAAATAAAAAAAGGAAAGAAAGAAATGAAAATGCCACAAGCAGTTGCTAACACATATTCTAAATGAAATGAACAAATTCCTAGAAATATATACTGTCAAGACTGGCTCAGAAGAAAACAAGAATTGGTAATAGAAGTCTTTTCAGTTAAAGGCTTGCAGAGACTGATGGATGACTTTTCCAGTAAAATGGAAGGAGGCTTCTGCTTCTGAAACACTCCCTCCCTCCATTAGGGGCAGCATTGTACTGATACCAAAGCCACAGATGCAGAAAGGAAAATTCATTTTGAATTTCGATACAAAAAAATCACCTATAAAATGCTAGCTCACTGAAGACAGCAGTATAAGGATTAGACATTGTTACCAAGTAAGTTTAACACAGAAATGCAAAAGTGGCTTAACATAGGAAAGTTGATCAACGTAGCTTACTTTACCACAGTAATAATGTGAAGGGAAAACAAACAAACAAACAAACTAAAAAACCCACAAAATCACTCAACTGATTCAGGGTGGGTGGAGCGCATTTAACAAAAATCTACTACTTGTGCCAGGTGTGGGGCACAGGCCTTTAATCCCAGCACTTGCAAAACAGAGGCAGGCAGCTTGGTTTATATAGCAAGTTTCAGACCAGCTGGGTCTCCAATGTGAGACCCTGCCCCCCCACCCCCTCCCAAAAATCAAAAACGCAAGCTAGTATCCTTTCCTGATAACATTTAAGAAGGTAAGAAAAGGGGACTAGAAAGATGGCTTGGTGATTAAAAACGTTCACTGCTCTTCCATAGGACCTGAGTTCAGTTTCCAGAACTTATGCCAACTAGTTCACAAGTGCTTATAACTCTGTCTACGGAGCGTCTGGTGCCCTCTACAGGCATCTGTGTGCATGTGTGAACTCACATACACATAAATAAAAATAAATCGTAAGAAAAAACAAGTTAACAATAATAAGGAACTTCCTCAACTTGGCAAAGGTTTTTTTTGTTTGTTTTTTTTTGTTTTTTTATGAAAAACAGCCCATCATATATTCTTTCTCTAAAGCAAAGCTACTTTCTTTCACCTATTATAGTCAGCAGTGCATTGGAAATTGTAGAAAAGTAACAAAAGTAAAACTCTTTATTTGCAGGCAATTTGGCCATTTCTTTAGAAATGCTTAAGGAATTCACAATAAAACTCTTAGAGCTAAGGGCTGGAAAGATGACTCAACTTGCTCTTGTAGAGGAAGGACTCAAGTTCATTTCCAGGCCCCTGAATCAGATATACCTTTAGCTCCAACTCCAGGGGTTTCGGTACCCTCTTTTGGACTCCACTGGACCCTCACTCATGTACACCCTCACTCATGTGCACCCTCACTCATGTGCACATGTCACCACCCACACACACAGAAGGTTAATAAGCCTCAAAGTCATCAGATTAAGCAAAGAAGTCATAGAGAAGGTTACATTTGCATGGATCAGCCCAATGGAGGAGTCAACTGGGGCAGAAAGCAAAGTGGTGGCTGTCATCGATGAGGAGATAAAATAAGGAGTTACTGCTTAGTGTGGATGGATGGAAGAGGAAAGGAATGATGGCCGAAGGGATGGGAGTCCTTCAGGTGTGAGGCAGTGATCTGGATTGAGTCCCACTGCTAGGGAACTTTTCAACAGTTAATGTTATGCTCTATCAGTAATGCTGTAATATTTTTTTAGTGCTGAAACAGAAAAATCATGCAACTTTTTTCTTCATTATTAGAATTAAGGCAGTGACTGAAATATAGTGGCTATGCTTCTCAAATTCTGCTCATTCTTCTGACAGGAGCGAGTTTAACTTAGCATGTTGTGATGCTCAGTATTGATCAGATTACGAAGAACATGAAGATTACAGAGTATTAAATATACAGCAGGAAAGTATAGTAAAAAAAGCTGGAGGAAATCATCTTTTCTTGCCTGAAAGCATCCTCTGAGGTTTTTGTTTGTTTTTTTTTTTTTTTGTCGTAGACATTAAGAAACCTGGCAAATGCCATTAATAGACTCCAAATCTTAAAAAGGCAGGGTGGATAATTATTATGGGCCAAATAGAACAAGATATATTTTTTCAAAGAATTTAAGATATCTGTGGCATATCTTAGGTTTTGCACTTAAGACCAAGAAGCATAAAGTAAACAAGTCTGACATGAGGGCATAAAACAGCGCATAAAGCAGAGTGAAGAGCCATGAGGCAAGGCCACTTTCAACCTTACATTCACATGGTAGGTTTGTCCCATAGAGCATCTGAGACTTTGTGCTCTGTGCCATTTTATAAGGAACTTAGCAAAGTGAAAGAGAATCTTGAAGACCATGTTAGGGATGAGAAGCATGATCCGCCCCCCTTTCCATGTCATGAAACAAAAGAAAAAAGGCAAGAAAGACTAGTCATATAAATATGGGCACTCTTCAAATAGTAATAGCCATCCAAAAGAAGAGGGGGGAAAACAGAATCAGCTGCCTATATGATCATGAAAGTCTTCAAGCAAAGTCCAGGTGACTACTTTTAAAAGTCTCTATAATTAAAGGATAGAATCACTTAGGCACCAAAATGTATTTCAGCCCTAAGATTACACTTAATTAGTAAAAAAACAGACAAGCTGGGTATAGTGGGCCCTACCTTTAGTCCTAGTACTTGGGAGGCCGAGGCAAATAGATCTTTTTTGAGTTTGAGGACAGCCTGGTTTACAGAGTTAGTTCTAGAATAGTCAGGACTACACAACACACACACACACACACACACACACACACACACACACTCTCTCTCTCTCTCTCTCACTCTCTCTCTCTCTGTCCCTCTCTCCCTCCCCTCCCCCTCCTGCCTCCCCCTCCCCTTCTCCTCCTCTTCCTCCCCCCCACAGGCAAATGTCCTGCAATAACAGAATGAGTTCTAGAATAGCCAGGACTACACACATACACACACACTCCCACACTCCCACACTCCTACAGGCTAATGTCCTGCACTTTCTCCAGATTGACGGCTGCAGACTGAGGAGTGTCAATGAAAACCCCTTAGTATTTCTGATGGCCAAAAAGTTTGGAATCCCTGTCTCCCCTCATGCTGGTGGAGTTGGACTCTGTGAACTGGTACAACACTTGATTATATTTAATTATCTATCAGTCTCTGCCAGCCTTCAAAACAGGATGTGTGAATATGTGGACCATCTGCATGAACATTTCTAGCATCCCGTGATAATCAAACATGCTTCATATCTGCCTCCCAAGGATTCAGGCTACTCAACAAAGATGGAGGAGGAATCTGTAAAAAGACACCACTATCCGGATAGAGAAGTCTGGAAGAAAGAAGCTTCTTGTTCTCAAGATTTATGTATTTAGCCCTAACACTTTTTCTGAAGTGAAAATACTTAAAAATTCTGGAGTTTTAAAAAATAGAAGAAAAATCAAGTCTAGTCATAAGGCCATACCTCAGGAATCCGCTGTCATTTTAGTTGATGGTCAACAGGTCATAGTCTACTTAATTCTGAAATTGTCTTTATAAAACAAAACACTTAAAAAATAAAAACAACAGCAAAAACCAGGAAAGGGAAAGATGAAGGGAAAAAAAATAAGTAGAGTCTAAAACCAGTGACCTAATTGATTTTTAAAAGTATTTATTGATTTCTTGTAAATTTCAAGATATTGATTAAGATATTGTTGGTTCTTCAGAAGTGTTGAGGTTGGTCTTTAGCAGCAAGATGACTTGTCTCCTTGTCTTTGTTTTCTAGTCTAGTCTCCTGAGACAAGATCTAGGACTCGGGAGCCCAGCACAGTTGTCTTCTTCAGGAAAACCTGGAACACCATACTACTCATTCTCTGCCACAAGTTCTAGAAGAAGACCGCTCCATGATTCTGTAGCTCTAGGTGAGTATTTAACACAGAAAACCCTCTCTCCCAGGTGCCCCCATTCCTTTAGTCTGTACTTTCTGGCTGTGCTTTTAATGAGAAGAAATGTACTTTCTAAGTCATCATTTGTAAGTCACGGTGTATTTACATACAAATAATATACAGGCTGAGTATTCCTAATCTGAAATCTGCAATCCAGTGAACTTTAAAGAATGAAACCTATTGAATACTGACATTTTATACCTCACCTCCTGAGATGGGCCACAGCCATGAAGCTCACTGAAGCAGAAATTACCTCTGGACTATGTAGAAAAGGTGTTTATGAAACATAAATAAACCTAGTCTTTACATGTGGGTTCTGTCCCCAAGATACTGCATTATGTGTATACAGGTCATTCTAATCTAAAGACTAAAACACATCTAGCCACAAGCATTTCAGGTAAGGGATACTCATCCTGTATGCATTAGATACATGATGAATGCAGTTGTCAGAATTCCCACTGTTGTAAAGAGCTCATTCACTTTGAATTCAAGGTTCAACTAACTATAAGTAGCCTTGACTGACAATTCAATATTTAAACCATAATTGTCATCACTATGAGCACTGTGTGCTGTATATATTCTGTGCTTCCTTAAAACCATTTTTTAATTTATAATAAATTTTTATGTTTTTGAAATTATATCTTCCTTCCCTTTCTCTCTTCACTCCATCCCATGACTCCCATCTTGCTTTCAAGGTCATGGCCTTGTTTAATTGTTGTTTTATATGTATATCCCTAAATATAGCCTGGTCAGTCCATACAATGTTACCTTTATGTATATAATCTCAGTGCTGACCCTTTAGGATTTGATAACTGATTGAGGCGCTTTCCCCTCGGGAGAGCATTTCTTCTCCTTGAGTTCTTAGTGTAAGGCCCTTGAGGTTTTTCCTCATCCATGTTAGCATGTCTATTAATGTCACTTTTCAGGTCTTGTTTAGGCAGCTATATGAAACCATAGCTTTTTTAATTTTTCGTTTTTTAAGACAGGGTTTCTCTCTGTAGCCTGGCTGGCCTAGAACTAACTCAGTAGACCAGACTGGCCTTGAACTCGGAGCTCCACCTACCTCTGCCTCCTGACTGCTGGGATTAAAGACTCACACCAGCACCACCTAACTGAAACCATAATTTTCACAGTTTTGCTGCAGACAACTTAATATTTTGCTCCATGAAAGGAATTAGCCAAGTTTTCTTCTTCTAACTTACAAGTGGTTTTCTTCTTAAAAGCAAGTTTTATCTTTTACTGTCAACATCTAGTTTTTAACCGAGATAAAGGTATTTCGGAATGGTTTACAGGATGATTTTATAAAGTCCTATCTCAACAGGACAATAATCATGTTAGTTCAGGACTTTAACCTTGAATTTAACATAAAAATTAAGACTCAGAAGATGTCACATAATCATTAGTAGTTCACTCACTGGGAATAATTTTAAGGTTTTTGGGAGTCTTGCGTGCAGTGTTTTTTGTTTTTTGTGTGGTTTATTTTTTTGGTTTTTTTTTGTTGTTGTTTTTGCTGTTGTTTTCTTTGTTTGCATACTAGTTACTTCTTTACTTTTCCACTGAAATTCAGGTAAAGGGAACAGAACATAACTTACTGATGTGAGAGTGGACAACAGGATGGTGTCTGGTACACTGACACTGCTGTTTAGTTAAGAGCAGCACGCGGAAAGACTCACTTCTTCTTACAGCTTCATTCTTATGTCAGTTATGTGTATATGCTCATATCCATTCATCCATCCTGACAAAACCAGTCTATTTTGTGCTACTGTGTGTTCTGTAACACTTTCCATCTCATCATTGTTTAAAGTGATTTTTTTTTAACATAAGAAAACTAAATTTAATATAAAAATGTTATATATTTATATATTAATTATATCTTATATCAGATGTATATGATACAATTAATTTACTGAGAAAATTAATTAAAAGTTAATGTAAAGACATTATAAAACATGTTTATAATGAAGGTAGGCCAGTGTCTAAAGTAAATGTAAACCAAAGGAGAATGTTTTCGTCTAATTCCTGATTACACAAATATATGTTGACTGCCTCCAGCTAATATAAACCCTATCAAACCATCTATTTTGGTGAGCTGTTTCTAGTCAAAAAGCATGGCTGGATAAGGTACATAGGAAAGGTGCAGTGATGGATTGCCACATCCAGAAGAGAATTCTGATAGATGTCTTTATTTTGTAGGAATGGTCATGTAATACGTGTGGGTGCTATTAGGATCAGCACTGATGGTTTAGACCAATATTCCTTTTGTTATTAAAGAATGATAGCTTTTGGGCTGAAGAGATGGTTTGGAGGTTAAGAAAACTGTCTGGTTTCCCCAGAGGTCCTGAATTTAATTCCCAGCAAATACATGGTGATTCATAAGCATCTCTAATGAGATCTGGTGCCTCTCCTGGCCTGCAGCCATATATGCAGGCAGAGTACTGTGTACATAATAAACAAACAAACAAACTTTTTTTAAAAGAATGGTAATTTTCAAAATATTGCATATCTGTGTTCCACTTGAGTTACTCTTGATTGAGTTTGTTAGCCTAGTAACAGCCTTCATGGAGTCTGTATTGTGTTACTTTCTAAGAGTGTCTTCTTCATAGACCCTGAAGATACACTGTGGCAAAGAACTAATCCCTGCCAGTGTGCTGTTACCAAACAAATCCAACTATTGAATAACTAGAAGAGAATAAGGATACATTAAATCAGAATTAAAATGCAAATGTTCTATGAATTAAAGCTTCAATTTGACTATGCTTTATAAATACTATTGCTTATCTTCTGTGTTTTTTCAAAACTTTGTGAGGTTGTAATGTTAACATTAGGTTACAAATAAGGAAACAAAATGGAGTACAGCATGTGGTGTTTCTCTTGATGCTCAAAGGAGCCCTGTGCATTTCTTGTGTGGATATCAGTTAGTAGATTATTGTTATGTTGCCCATTGCTGTTCTCATTCTTAGCATTTCATTGACACTTCAGTGTCTGGTAAAATGTGAGTGCTTACAAGAACTTTAGAGACCTACATCAATCTTAGTGTTTCCTAAAATTAAGATGCTTTAGGAAATTGTTCTGAAGAACCGTAACTGTCTAATTTTAATTGTTTTTGGTCTACATAATAAAAGCTAAAAGTAATTAAGTGTGGGACAGGAGAGATAAGTCAGCAGCACTAGTTGCTCTTCCAGATGACTTGGGTCAATTCCCAGCACCCATACGGTGGCTCACAACTCTCTGTAATTTCAGTCTTTGGGCATCTTCTCTTCTGGCCTCCATGGGTACTGCTTACATGTGGTACATATACATACATAGGCATATGTATACCCCTGTGGCATAAACATTATCAAGGTGTCACAAATGTTGGGCAATACAACGAGCATATTTCATGGATTACCACAGATTATGAAACTTACAGGAGAGGTCATGTCCACCCCTTCATGCAACTAAAGAACCTGGAACACAAAGAGGTGAAAGTGACCTGCCCAGGTACTTACAGCTTCTCAGTTGACTACAAGCAGATTACTCTCCATCACAGTTTGCAGGGTCCCCCACACTAGACTGTTGATCCCAGACTGGTAATGATATTTTGCTAATGATGAGATACAGAAGAAAAATATCCAGATAACTCCAAGCATAGAAACCATTCCCTTAATTGATTTTATAAAAACTGTAGCTTTTGCTCAAGAAATTAGTTGTAAGAAAGTAGTCACCAAGAACAAAAGTTTGACTGTTAGTTGTACAAATACAAAGTACACCAAACATTGTTTATGTTTGGCGCTTCTGTTTTAAGGAAATGGAGGATACTTCTTAGGGGCGGCATATCCATGATGATGAATGCCTTTTGCCCTTTTTATTCTAAAATATTTTCCACATGCTGCTTACAAAGTTGCCTTTTTCGCTTTATAGCCATCTATAGAATTCACATACCAAATTTAAATATGTTTCAATCTTTATAAAATCATGTTTCATTGTATAGTATCATTTAAGTGCTTTTTCTCATGTTTTGCAGTTTTAAAAAAAATATGGAGTTTGTTTTACATCAGCCTTCCCTAACAGTGAATGCCTCTGAAAATCCTGAATTTGATCCATTATTTGTTTATGGTTGGAAACCTGTGTGTATCACTTTTCAAAAAGATAATGTAGAAAAGTTATAAATTTTATAGACAAGGGAAATTAGAATACCAAGTTAGGCAAATGAAAATTGTCTTTTTCATATATATTAATTTATCTTCAAAATACACTTCTCTGGATCTAGAGCTATGAGCTCAGCAGATATGAGAGTATACCGCTCTTTCAAAGGAACCAAATTTAGTCTCACAGCATGTGGCAGCTTATAACGATTTGTATGTAATTCCAGCTCCAGAAAGTCCAGCATCCTCTGATGGACTTGGACTCCGAAGATACCTGTACTTAAACATGCATCTACACTCACATATGCACATGTACTATTTGTGTACACACACACACGCGCACACACACACACACACACACACACGCGCACACACACGCACACACACAATTTAAAGCAAAATAAGAGATATACTTTCTCTGTGTGTTCATTTCCTGGAAAGGAATAAAAGTCCCAATTGTACATTAGTGCTGAAGTTTCAGTTTTACTCACATACTACCAAAGTAAATGCCCGTAATACTGGATATGTATGTTGGCTTTCTGTCATCACTTATGTAGCATGTCATGATCTTATTATAACCTTAGTTTTTCATTCCTTAAATTTTACTTCAAATTTTATGCATAGTATTTGTAATACAGCATTTGCTGTTATTAAGGGACTTTAGTTGTTGCTGTTTAAGCTTTTAAAATATCCCTTTAAGCCTAGTTCTTCATCTGTTGCTCTTTGTCTGTTAAGAAACTATTGTTAGACCTGTTGCACAGAGTTCCACCTCCAGTAATCTGACATGTGTGAAGTATTTAGACATTAATGGCATATAATAGGCTTTAAAAACTTCTTTCTCCTTCGTTATTGGTATGCTTTCCTTCTTGCTTTACTCCACTCACTGCTGCCTTTCAAACTTTGTTGAAGAGCCAGCACTGTCATTCTCGTATTCCCATGCTTGGTTGCAATATTAGAAAAAAGAGAAATCATTAGGGGTGAGGGGAGTTTCCTGTTTATTTGAAGTCTGTTTGGATTTTTTCCCTAATATAAATGCTAATGAAACATTTTGTTTCCCATGTTCAGATCCTTTACAAGCAAAGAAAGTAAGAAAGGTGCCTCCTGGCCTACCTTCTTCTGTAAGTACTTTTTTTTTTAATTTGATGTTAAACAAATTGATGTCAAGTATTGAGTATTTACTTGTTACAAGAGTGGATTCGTTTGGTGCCAGTGGGCATACTTTACATAGTAACTGTTCATTGCTTAACAAAATCATTGATTGAGATAAATCCACACTTAAGGTTAGGCTTTTTGTTTTCTGTGCAGTGATTTGTAGCTTACTCATATGCTGTCACTCCCTGTCTTCTGTCATTTAAATTCCCCTCTTGGGAAGAAGACTAGGCCTGTAGCTGTCAAAGAAGATCTCCTGTGCAGGTCTTTTGATGTTTAATTAGTCATTATGTTGCTGAACAGGAGGACAGACAGAGATTAATAGCTGAGAATCTGAGAAATTTACATTTGTAATAATCCCAATGGAGCTAAAGACATTAAGATTCGGAGGACATGTTCGGCTCAGCTTGCCTCAGTAGGACTGAGGTTATTAATATGCATAAATCACCAAGTCAGATGTTCATTGTGAAGCCCTTGTGGATTTTAAAGCCTTCATTAAGCCTTTCCCAACTTCAGTGTAGCATCAGGAAAGCTTTCATGCAACTAGTTTGTTGATTCCCTACTTTCTCAAAAATGTATCCTTTGAGAATAGAGAGCTTTTGATGCAGGAGGCTGGGAGAGGTTGGTAAAACAATCATTAATGGCTGTAGTAACCTAATACTGTAGGAGTGTTTGTGCTGTTAATATCCTTGCTCTTTGAAGCCGAAGAAGTATTTGTAGATAAACTTACATTATTAATCCACCCGTAGTTTAAAAACCTCTGGTGAGAAGAAGGAAAAGGGTTTTATTCTCTGTGTGCAGAACAAATGGTCAGTGAGGCTGTTAGATTGAGGCCCTGTGTCTTAAAGGGTACATTCTTTGTTGTGTAAATGGATGTTAGGCTTTTACTGGGCAACACTTAACACATGGGCGCAGGTGCTGCCAGATGAGTCACAGCTCATCAGAGTTTGGACTGAACAGCATATCCTGCTTGACAAGTAGCAATCTAGAAGGGGCAGCATGGGCCTGAGCTTTTCGTTTCTTGTGAGGGGTAAAGTACAGAAATCATCTTTTGCTTGTTTGTATACCTTCTCTGTTATGTCCTGCTCCTTCCTTCTCCCACCTTCTTTTCCAGTGATACATGAAAAGTTGAATTGAAATCTTTGAAACTCAGTTCCAAATGGATCTGCGTTTTACAAAGCGTACATTACGAAGTGTAGGGCGGATGTACTCTGAACCTGCAGCCTACCTGGAAGGTTGAATTGCAGCTGCAAACATCCTAAAAACTTCTGCTTGCTTAAGCACTTGGTCCCACAGAGGCTGAATAGCTGCTTGATAAACAAAATGAGCAATGCCTCAAATCATTATTCCTGAAGACAAGAATTTCAGCAGCAACTAAAAATATTTGTACGATTTGCATTTTAAAAGTTATGTGCTGTGCAAAGGTAGGTAGGTAATATAATCTAACAGAAGTCATACTCATGTAGACAGTACTGCTGAAACATGGAGCAGTGTGATTTCTTATCTGTGAAGTAATAAAAGTTAGATTATATTTTAATATGAGCAGAACCACACTGCTTCAAAAACAAATTAGTAGGTAAAAAGATTATCACGTTTATTCTTGGCCTGACATTAATTTTAGGAAATAAAGCTAATTGTCAATATTTCATGGTTACTTCATTTTTAAAAAACCAAATGAGCAAAATGGGCAGAGGAGCCTAGAAAGAGATTTTGCAGAGCCCTTTTTCTTTATGTTCTAAATATAACAGCATTTACTACTTTAAGATAGTTTTTCTGTATTGTTTTGTGTTCAGGAAAGGAAAACTACTAAGTTTTGATGGAACTTTAGAGTGATTAGGAAATTGTGTAAGACAAGCGTACTTATTAAGAATTGTGTTTCTCCAGTTTCTGTGGTATACACCTTTAGTCACAAACTCTGAGGCAGAGACAGTCAGATATATGAGTTGGGGGCCAGCCTAGTCTTCATAGGAAGTTCTAAGCCAAATAAGGCTGTGTAGTGAAATCCTGTCTCAGACATACACACACGTATATATGCTTGTGTATACCAGTGAACATGGTGGTGTATATGCTTATAACCTCAACACTTGAGACTAAAGCAAAAGGATTGCTGCATATTCTGTGCCAGCGTGGGCTCTTTTGCAAGACCCCTTCTAAATAAAACAAAATAAATAAGGAAAATTACATTTTTCTATTTGACTGCTTATAATAAATATACAATTTTACAAACCTTTGATGTTAAGATTATAAAAGAAGAGACTGCAGAAAATGAGCATGAATGTACATGTTTTATTTCGTGATGATTTGAATAATGAGTATCATACTTCCAAAACTAAAAATTCGGCCAAATGTTCAGATTTCAAATGGGCCAGCAGGTAAAAAGAATAGAAGTGTGAAAAACAAATGTTTTGTCTAACTTTAGAAGTAAAGCATTCCTAGATTCTATAATAGGTTCAACTTTTGTACATTTACTATAGCATACCTCCTCCTTTACCCAAGGGTAGACCCAGAGGACACTGTTCAGTACACGTGGGCAATGGGAGGTCGGCTCTGAATACAGACCTCCAGTGTCCTGGCCTGTGGTGATTGGAGTCTGTTGGGACCGAGCAGAGTTCAAAGGGTGCGCATAGTACCTCAACATGGCAACAATTTCCTTTCCCTTTGGGATTCCTTAGCCTCCCTTCCCTAATCTCTGAACACCAGCTGTGTATTCCTGGTTTTCCTCTATAGCAGATCATTGCTAGGATAAAAAGTAAATGAGAGTTTGGGACATAGGGCAGGGATTGGAGCAACTATTTCCCCTGGCAACCTTTCTTTAATTTACAAAAGGAAGTGTGTTCAGTTGGATCCCTTCAGCCTCCCTTCGTTAGAGGTCCAGGACTTCTAAGTGTGAGGAACAATGTCAGCCATTTTACTATGATACCATTCTCCTTGGCCTTTGTACTAATCTACCCTAATTCAATTGCACGTCCATAAGAACTGCTTAAAATAATGTGAAAGGACATTTTCTTTTCAGTATCAAAGTATAAATCTTGGTCTGTTCCTAAAAATATCTTGTTTCAAATATTAAATTTAAAACAGTTTTCCCAGTTCCATTTTTACTGAGCAGCTTTGTTTGTTAATTGGCTTTGTTGTTTAAGGACCACACTGTCTAAGAATGGTGTGGTCTTAGAGATACACAGAATTTCCCCTTACATAGCCTCTTTTTGATTTTATGACCTGGGAGGGGTTGCTTGTCACTCTGGACTATAAGAACTTGTGTTTATGTAGTGCTGAAGAGTGAGCTAAGGGCTCACTGCACTCTAGGCAAGTGCTTTACCACTGAATCATCCTCAGCCTTAAACCTAAGCTTGGTTTACTTGTTTATTATGGTCCTGGGGATTGAACATAAGGCTTCAGACATGCTCAGCAAGGACTTTTCCATTTCCAAGCCACATGTCACAGATGACAATGCCAGTCTAAAAGGTTACTAAGAAAGTATCCAGTGCCAAATATTTACCTAGTATGTCAGATATAATCCAGAATTCTCTTTTGTCATTTTTTCTCATTTCTACCACTATAGCCTAAATTTAATTTTTAAAACTCAGTTTACCATATGTGGCTCAAGAACAAGAAAAAACTTGAAGGTGAAGAGATAAATATCACAGCAAATCAAATTATATTACCACACTACTATATGTAAGCAGGAGCCTGGCATACAGTGGATGCATGCTAAACTACAGTTGTCCTTATTGCTCAAAAGAGCCTGGCATACAGTGGATGCTAAACTACAGTTGTCCTTATTGCTCAAAAGCATTCTTTTGTAGAAAAGAACATTCAAAGAGAAGGAAAATTTGCTGAACCACTTTCTTCTGCCTAGATATATTCTGATCATTATTATTTTCTCACAGCTCAGGGCTGTATTTCTTCTTTATTTTTCCCCCTTTTTTGGTTGAGCATTGTTATAATTTCCCTAATGCAGTGTCAGATGTACAAAGTCTGCCTATTCGTTACTCTGTCTCTTAACTTGGTATTTGTAATTCCAAATGTAAATAATATCTTTATATACTAGAAAAAGTAAAAAATTTGAAAGTAGGAATCAAGATTTCACTATAAATATGTCCCAGAGTCAACACTTAGATAAATCTGGAATGCTTCTTCAACCCACATACCTAAACTTGGTCCTGTACCATAACATTTAAAAACGTGCATCTGGGGTTGGGGATTTAGCTCAGTGGTAGAGCGCTTGCCTAGCAAGCACAAGGCCCTGGGTTCGGTCCCCAGCTCCGAAAAAAAAGTGCATCTTCAACTGCATCAAAACAGCATGTCTTATTAGATTTTTTTTTTTAACGTAACTAGCTTACAGGGTTAATCATAGGCTAATGGTACATTGTTTTTTTCTTGATCAAATGTCACACTGTCTTTTGTTCTATATTTTAAAGCGTGTATATCTTCCCACAAAAGCTGTTAATATAATTTCTTAGGTAAGTCCTCAAAATGTATTTTGATACCCCATTTAAAAAGTTTTGTTTTCTAACTCCTCTTTCAACCAAGGAGCTTCATTTTCCAATATGAATCAGAGTACTTTAGACTACATTTTCGTGCTTTGAAGCAGTCCTATCGACTTAAGGTTAGTAATTATAGCTGGTCATGGTGGTTCACACCCGTTAACCCAGCTTTCAGGAAGCTGAGGTAGGAAAACTGCTGTGAGTTGGTACATAGTGAGTACCAGGCCAGCCAAAGGTAGACAGAAAGGTACACTCTCAAACATTAAACAACAGCAACAAACAATAATAATCCTAGTTAGAAATTGTTATTTTCTTTTTCCAGTGCTCGGATTCAAAACCTAGGGCTCCATTCCCATACATGGCAGGCAAGCTCACTCCCTCCTAGTGACATTTCAGCCTACCTTTTTAAAATTAATATGAATTTTGAATTAACATTAAAGCTTAAATGTATGAACATCACAAATTAGTTGGAGAGATTCTGAGGTGTCCCAAACCACACAGGCTTCTAGACCCATACATAATGCTGGTGTATTGCTCTGTAATATCAGATAGGATAAATAAGACTGAGAACTACAAAGAGATGGAATAGTAAGTCCCAAACACATTTAGACTAAGACTTCTAAATAAGAGCAATGACAAGCAGCTTTTTCTGGGGCTGGTAAAAATTATTAACTTGAGAAACTGAAGTACAAAATGATTAGCTCTCTCAACTAGCAAAATCCCTGTCAGGGGTTGGCACTGTAGAGAAAGAGCCTCTTGAAGATAACAAGGTCAGCAACTGGGAGAGATTCTCCTGATGGGCTGCTCCATGAGCATCACCAGGAAGCCAAGGAAGCATGCCATAAACAATTGCCTGAGACCTCTAAGACTAGCAAGAAGTAAAGCTAACGAGGAGTAAACAGCTTTACAAGCCAGTGTCAACCTCAGTGTAACGTCACAAGGAAGAGCTGCAGCTCTTGAACATGGACTGAACATGGTATTTGCTTACTAGTTCTGAGCAAACAAGCATAGAGGGCATATTGAAGCTGGAGGTGTGGAAGAGTCTTATTTCCACCTGTCACATAGGTTAGCTCTGTTTTAAGGCTGATCCAATACAAAATTCCTGCAGTGGCCAGTTCATTCTCTGACTATACAGTTAGATCTGTAAAGGGTACAACTGCCCAGTTTAACTGAAAGGTTTCGTATGTCAGTAAGAAAAGCAACCACTTTTGATGTTTATGGTGCCCACTATTGAAGCTGTGTCAGAATTGTATCAGTATGAATGATAGGTTTTAACTTAGCTCTAAGTTGTTGACTTTTGTGAAGTGCCAAGAAAACTTTGATCTGGTTTAAAGTGAGAAGGCAGGGGGGAGGGGAAGTACTCTGTCACTTCTGTGGCCCCAGTTGTGTCCTGGTGTGGTTGCATACCTGCAGTCACATTGTTTCTTTCTGAGCTCTATGTTCTTTATTAAACAAAAAATATGCCTCAATTTCATTCAGAGACGGCTTTCTAAACATATTTACATGGTATTTGGTGGAGGGTAAGGGGAGTGTCTCTTTCCATCATGTGGGTCCCTGGATCAGCTGTCATGTTAAATGTCCTTACCCTGTAAACCATCTTGCTGAAAGTGGCTTATAAGGCTTATTGAACTTTATGGCTGCTGATAATTTGAATCCCTGAGTTGTTATAAACCAGATGTAAATGAGTGGCCAATTCATTTTCTGTGTACAACGTGTATGGATTTTAGAAGATATGTTGTTGAGTTATTTAAATGCACGTAAAGCCTAATATCACTGTCAACATATTAATCATCAGTAGAAAATCAAGTTGTTTCTTTACTTTTTTTAATTTTGCTGATATGACAGGCTTGGTTTTTTTTTTTTTTTAATATAAAGTAAAGACATAAAGCAGCATAAAATTCAAGTTTTTACCATCAGGGGTGAGTGAGATCGGATTTTACTCTAAGACAGGAAAAGTGTCTGTCCTATGTCACTGTCGAGTATGATCTTTGTTGTCACAAATGTGTAACTTTGCTCAGCTAATACTGATTGTGCTTGGGAAGTTAATTGTTCCCTGTAATGTATGCCATGTAGATTTATGTGTAATCTTTAAATCATTTAAAAACACTTTAAGTTCTGAAAATGTTTCTAAATCCTCCCACACGTTATAGTCTTAAAGCAGATTTCAAACATTTTAAACTATTCACCTATCAAATTTTTTACTTTTTCAACTATATTTGTTGTAGTATCTAACCCAATATAACTTTAGTGTTGACAATATTTTATTAGTCTTCAAAAAGTAATCTAACTCTGGCTGGGCATAGGTAGCACTTACCTATAATTTTCTCACTGGAGAGATGGAGGCAGGAGATGGGCAGGGGTCCAGAGCTCAGGGGTGTATTTCAGTATTCCCCAGTATACCGCATCAAGTATACTGCATCAAGGTTCTTTTGGTTTTCTTTTTGTTTCTTGAGACAGGGCCTTACTGTGTAGCTTAGACTGACCTCAAACTCAAGAGTCGCCCTTGCCCCTGCTCCTGTCCCTACCCATTCGCCCCAATGTTGGCATTAAAGGCACTTATCACTCAAAGTCCTTTATAAAGGGGTTGTACAGTAAATATGGAGGTAAGGGGATAAATGGTCTCTGCTGAAACTACTCGACACTGTTGTGTTAATAGTATTGAAAGTAGCTACAGGCACTATGGAAATGAACAGACAAGGCCAGGTTCCAGTAAAACTTGATCAGAATAGTTGGTAGATCAGACTTGCGGCCTGCTAATCCTAAGTTGTTGACCTGTACTAGACTCAAAGGATACAAAGGCAATCTCCATCATCAAGGCCCTGGGTACAGAGCCAGTTTTCATTGTACTGTCAGATGCTTTCTAAAATCATTTACCTCTAGCACAGTAAAGTTAATAACCAAGAGTTATAATGTTCTGGGATTTAAGTGTTACATCAGATGATATTAAAGATGTGTGTACACTCCAGTTATCATCTTTGTTCTAGCCCAACTTTGTGGTAAAATATAAGCTGAAGATGGGTGCTGTGGTCTGTTTTCTATGCAAGTATGTATGATAGTAGAACATGTAGGAATTAAGTGCCGTTTAACATGAAGGTTTGTGCCTGGAAACTTCATTTTCTTAATGTTAATCTTTATGAATGTAGGTGAATTTTTTATGGTTCTTACATGATTTTTAACTTTTAAAACTCTGATTAGTAAATAAAAGTTCACGTTTTCATTTGTACTTGAGTTGTTGTTGTTGTTGTTGTTGTTGTTGTTGTTGTTGTTGTTGTTTTAAGTTTGGTTTGGAATCATAAGCAGCTATTTCTCCCAGCATCATTAAAGATATTTAAGGTTTTCAAAAACCAAGGTTAGGGATATCACTCAGCGGTAGAGTATTCCCTGTATTTAGTCCCTGGTCCTCTGGAGGAATAACAATTTGAGAATTACCAACTCTTTCCTATTAGGTCTCAGTGAGACCCTTCTGCTAACGTCATTTCAAGTGTTCTGAAATGAGCTGGGCAGTGGTGGGGCATGCCTTCAATCCCAACACTAGGGAGACAGAAGCATACCTCTGTAGGTTCAAAATCATCCTGGTCTACAAAGGGAATTCCAGGACAGCTAAAGCTACATAGAGAAACCCTATCTCAAAAAATAAACAAAAAGAAGGCTAAGTACAAGGAGAATATAGGCCCGTCTTCAAGATGATTATACTTAAAAGACATGAGTTAGAAGTTGAACCTGTGAAGAGAAGTAACTCTGAACATTTTCCTGTTGAATCATTGTCTTCTAGTCATAGAGTATATATTACTCAGAAGATTATTTCAGTCAAAGAGGCTGGAAATGATGTCTGTATAGCTATATACTTCCTCATCCAGAAAGGAACACTGGTTAATTTCCTGTTGTAAATGGTACTTCTCAGTTTCCTTCTCTGTCTAAATGATGGAAAATATGCTAACTTGCTTTCTTTATCTTTATATAAGAAACAAACTTTTGTTCCCAATTTGTCTTCTAAAATATGCTGTTAAATTTCACCCAAAACAATGTTTTTACAACAGAAAAGGTAATTCGGCCATCAGTGTCAGCTCTGTATTGATTTAGGATTGATCTCATCAAAAATGTAAGGACTTTTCTTCTAAAACATTAGTAGAAACCAGAGTACAGGAGATATTTTTTTCCTAAAGAGGAGGAAAAAGTACCTTATTTCTCATACTGAAATACCCTTGAGATTTAACCATCTTTCTGTACCTGCACTGTGCCATCTTTGTCCAGTTCCCTTCTCTCTTTTTCAGATCAGTGTACCTCTCCCCAGCTAGTCTTGCGGTTTTCCTTCAGCGCTTTCTTTCATGAAGGGAGCCTGCTTAACACTCTGAGTCATCTCACCTCTCCCTTACATCCTGAGTAGCTTATCAGTACTAAGCCAGAGTCCTTACAGTAGCTTACCAGACCCTCATGACCTGTCTCCTTTCCCTCACATCCTCTTCTGCTCTCGTCCCCTCCCTTGGTCCAGCCTCAGGCCCTTCTATATATTTATGATTCTCTGCTACTATTCCCATGTGGTCCTCTGTACCTGTATGGCTGATTTTCTCTCTGATCATTGGGGTCTCTCATTGCCATCCTATAGAAAATGGCAACATACACCCACTACTCCTTCCTTCCCTACTACACTTTCTTAATAGTTTATCCAGTTTATTTTTTACCTTCAACACTTTATGAAGTGGGAATGTGGCTTAATTTGTTTTTTTCTGTCCCCATTCACTAATAGATACTAAATAAATTAGCAAATCCTTGATTAGCAGCAGGGCTGTCGCTGTCTTGCCTCCTGCACCTTGCTTAATTGACATGAAGTTGGTCTAACTACAGATTTTCTGAAATATCCTCAGAGAAGGAAAACTGTAGCCATATTCTAGCTTTTTATTATAGACTTAACTATGCTTAAACCTTATAAATACTGTAAGATGAGGGGAAGCTCTCTGGTTTGTTTTTTTTTTTTTATCAGAAAAATAATCCTTTGCTTGACAAAGTTTACCAGTGATCTTGCCATTTTTGTGAGCATAGACTCTCAGTTTAAATACATGAGAATTAGGAGATGTATAGTTCATTTCTAGCATAGAGTCCTAGTGTTAGAAAATGTGGTGTGTCGAAGTTATATGATCCAAGTTTAACAATAGTACCACAGATAGAATCTTTCAAGGTTAGGAAAGCACACATCCTCAAGGTCACACTCTAAAGTTGGTATGGTGGTGTTGCCTAGACTTCATCCTGTGAGCTCTCAGGCTGTTTGCTCATTGCAGCTATGTTTCATTTATAATCCATTTCATAGTCCCTTTTACTGCTCTACTAAATTTTCTAGCCAGAGCATATAAAGAATCGTGTTATAGGCTCCACGCATTTGTGAAAGGATGGTGAGAAGCCACAGTCCACTCCTTTGATAGGGTCTCTCATCAGCTCAGCTCTCACCTATCTCTCCAAAGAGTCTTCTGAAGTTATTTCAAGGGTTTGACTACAAATCTTTCATTTTCTAGGGGAACTAAATTAATCTAATGTCCGACCTACATATAAATGCACATTAAGATGTCAAAATTGTTGCTGAGTAAATAATACCAAAGTTGGGTAAGAGTTTTTACCTGTTGGTAAGATGCCAGCCTTCGTTGTTTTTCTAGATACTCCATACTTTTAAGATAGATGATCACTTTAAATGAGCATATTATATATTACATATTACAGGGCAGTAACCACTTATACCTCAGTTGTCAGCACTTGTTATGTTCAGAGCTTTTTTTTTTTTTTTTTTTTTTTAAGATGCTTATCTTAGAGCTCAGGAGTTGTAATGTGGTTCTGGGATTCCTGGATCTTTCATTTCCTGTAAAGCTTTCTTTTAGTCTTCTCATTTTACTATTAGTAGGTATGATGATGAAAATAAGATTTGAGGTTGCTGTGGACACTGAACATCAATTGCAACAACTCTGGTGTCTTAGTTTGGTGTTAGTGCTATGAACGCACACCATGATCAAGGCAACTCTTATAGGGAACACCATGTCATTGTGGCTGGCTTACACTTTCAGAGGTTCAGTGCACTACCATCATGGTAGAAGTATGACAGTGTCCAGGCAGACATGATGCTGGAGGAACTACATCTTGATCCACAGGCAGCAGAAGTGGATTGTTTTCTTCAGGCAGCCAAGAGATGGTTCTCTGATTCCACACTGGTCTCCTTCAGCATAGGAGACCTCAGAACCTAGCTATCAGCACAGTATTTCTTCCACCAAGACCACATGTACTCCAGTAAGGCCACACTTCCTAATAGTGCCACTCCCTATGACCAAACATTCTAAACCTATTCAAATACCACATCCGGGTTTCAGAAACTGAGCGTATGACCAGATCTAACATATTTCAGAATACCTAGCAATTATGGAGCTTGATGTATTGAAAAGAGGCACTCCAGCAATGAAAGTAGACTCACATCTTGCACACATAGCCAGTTTACTTCAGCATGGCAGCTTCACTGTTTCTTTCCTTAAGACAGTTGAGTCAACAAGAGCAAGCTCTATCAAGCTGCATAAATATGTACAGCATCCTACATAGGTGCCATCGTGATCATCTTCTCTTCATTCTTCTTTTTTAGTGTATGTACTGCTGCAGCAACCCCTTCATTCCTCTTCTAATCAGAAGTCTGGGTGGCAAGTATATGGCTCTAGTTTTGTTTTAAACAGAGAAGCATACTCAGTGCGACTGAAAGAATTTAAGACAAAAGTCTTTCAAAGCAAGAATTGCTAGTTTGGGGGTGCAGTCGATGATAAAACATGAAAGTGGTTGGTGGTTAGCTGGACTCTCCCTCTCTCTCATAGTGAGAGGGTCTCACTATGTAGTCCAGGCTGGCCTGAAGTCATAGCCGTCTCTCACCTCTGCCTCTTGAGTGCTGGTATTACAGATATTAAACTTAGGAAAGGCTTAATTAGTCAGATTGCTAGGAAATCTTCAGCATCATTTGATACCTGGATTTTGAAGAAGTAATTGAATGGAATGATCTGAAATTTCATTTTCTGAAAAGACAGCTGAAACCTGAGCCCTAGTTCCTTAGGCAGGGTTTTTTTGTTTGTTTGTTTGTTTATTTGTTTTGGTTTGGGGTTTTTTTTGTGTGTGTTTTTTTGGCATTGTAAGTTATAGCCCACAGTTCTCTATGACATATGCCACCTATCTTGATCTGTGGTAGGGAGAATGTAATGCTTTTGTACACACACGTCTGATTCAGAGTCTAGAGCAAGTAGTTTAACAGATTTTTATCAAAATTTGTTTCCCCCAAGTTTATCTGTAGGGCTCGTTCTTTTAGTTACAGACTGCATTTCCTGGTAAATCATTATAAATATTAGACAATGCTTGTTATACTTTTTAAAAAGATTTGGTTATTTTGCCTTTGTGTATGTCTGTGTAATGTGTGTAGTGTCTATGGAGGTCAGAAGAGGGTTTCAGATCCCCTAGAACTAGAGTTACAGAGGACTGTGAGCTGCCCTGTAGGTGCCAGGAATCACACCTGGGACCTCTGGAAGAGCAGCCAGTACTCCTTGACCACAGGGCCATCTCCGTAGCCCCTTGATGAAAGGCAGCGTTAATATGCTTTTTATCCCCTTCCCTGTTGATTACACCTTTCTCAGATGTGTTTTCAAAACGAAGTATTAGATGGATGTTGTTAAAAGTAGACAACATCCACTCTCCCCTCATCCCCGCCCCCCAAAAAAAAGAAGAGGAGGAAGAGGAGGAGAAGCAGCAGCAGCAGCAGCTTTTGCCTGGTGGTAGTGGTGCACTCCTTTAATCCCAGCATTTGAGATGCAGAAGCCATTTCTCTACAGAGTGGACCGCCAGGAGAGGACTACACAGAGAAACCATGTCTCAAAAGCAAAACAAAACAAAACAAAAGAGTAATCTGCAGAATTTCCAACTACAAAATGGTTCTTTTAAAATAAGATAAATTTAGGAACTGTATAATTTCTTTAGTACAGGTAATAGAAGCTAGCCTTGTTTTATTCCTTGAGTGTTAATTGTTCAGAGATAAATCATTATTGAAAAAAAATAGATCGTGACCTAGAAATAACTCAATGTATTTAAGCTTGGAGCTGTGGATTGCACATCATGGAGGAATCTATCTAGACAAAGAAATGTGGAGATAACAGAATATCCTGGCGTGTTCTACCTCTGTTAAAGTTTCACCAGCCCAGAAGAAAAAGGGTGCCTAGAAAAAAACAAAAACCTAAAACCTGTCTACACTCTCCTTTGTGGATGTTTCATAAGAAACTTTCGTTTGCCTATAGTTTTTCTTAGATTACTTAACAAGTTCAAAACCTTGTGCCAGTCTTGAACACTTTTCAAAAGTCCTGGTATATTTTGGGGTAGTAAGACCTCTGGGTCCTTGTCATTTGGTTTTGTTTATGTGTGTGCACATACACTGATAGGCAGTCCTATGATTATAGAGCCTTCTCTGGAAAAATTATCAAGTTGCAACATATAACTCTATACAAGATTATTTTAAGTGATGAATGAGAAGTAAAAATCTCGGGGTTAGGGATTTAGCTCAGTGGTAGGCCCTGGGTTCGGTCCCCAGCTCCGAAAAAAAAGAAAAAGAAAAAGAAAAAAGAAAGAAGTAAAAATCTCCAATTCATGTGGTGAAAGAATTGGACAGCCAACAGATCCAGGAACTATTAATTAATGTTAGGGAAGGGTGTTTCTCCCCTCACCCCCCATTTTAACATTTTAAAGAAAACTGCCTTGTCATGGTGGCATGTGATCCAAAGAAGTATATACCCTGTGCTTTGTCTCTGAGAGAAGTCAGCAGTGGCAACTGTTCCTCATAGAGGACTGCAGGAAGAAATACCATAGAAGTGGCCTGACACCTCTGTAGGTGTCTGCCATAGGAGTCCTATTCGACAGCCTGCATGCTTCTCCAGAAGACTGGACAGCTCTTACACATTCTCCATAGAGTCTTGGGATTTTTCAAAGAGAAATTAAACAAGTATTCTTGCCCCTACCCCCACAAAGTACAGGCTATTTAATTGGTTTCTGTTAACTATAAAGATGGATATTTTCTATTTTGTTAATCATGAAATATTTCTAGACTTTAAATTAGATTTTGAGATTTTGTAAAGAAGCAATAAAAAACTTGCTATTCCATCATAGATGAGCTTTCTCATGTGTCTTTGCTCTGTGCTAAGTAATGATTTTAAGAGGGAGTCACTTGTTTTGTTTTGTTTTGTTTTGTTTTGTTTTGTTTTGTTTTGTTTTACTGATGACATGAGAGACCAAACCAGGACTGTGGGCAGACTGAGCACACACTCAGACACATCTCCAGCATCCAAATGATGTGCACTAGTGTATAGCACAGCTGTTAGATTTTGGTTAAAATCTTTATCTTCATTATTAAGACTTAGATGGAAAAATTTGTTCATGGGGAATTACCAAAATAAAGGTCACAAGCTTAGGTCAGTGATTTTTTTTTTCCTTTTTTCATTTTTTTTTATTAACTTGAGTATTTCTTATATACATTTCGAGTGTTATTCCCTTTCCGGTTTCCGGGCAAACATCCCCTCCCCCCTTCCCTTCTTTATGGGTGTTCCCCTCCCCATCCTCCCCCCCTTGCCGCCCTCCCCCCAACAATTTAGTTCACTGGGGGTTCAGTCTTAGCAGGACCCAGGGCTTCCCCTTCCACTGGTGATCTTACTAGGATATTCATTGCTACCTATGAGGTCAGAGTCCAGGGTCAGTCCATGTATAGTCTTTAGGTAGTGGCTTAGTCCCTGGAAGCTCTGGTTGCTTGGCATTGTTGTACATATCACTATGATTTCAGATCAAATAGCTGTTGTCTTTAATGTAGAGCAGTCATCAGTAATGGGATTAAAGGATGAACTATTTCACTGGATTTTTATATTCTTGTTTTTGTTTGTTGAAAACATTTTAGAGTGTGAAGTATAGGGACTGGGAAGCAGCATCTTCATTATTCAATTCCTTTTTTTGATTTGTTTGTTGTAAAGTAGCACATACTACAAAAATTACAGATAAAAAAATCTGTGATGTGGGTGTCTTATTATATGCCTGACTTAACAATACTGCCTCAAATTCTGCAAATTTAGGACACTGGGTCTCTCACATCCTTTCTTCTGCTAAATTGGAAAGGGGAAGCCTGGGAGATGTCTTTCATTTGAATTTGTGCACTTGGAGATTCTGCTCCTCCCTTGTTTCTGAGATAAGAGCTATGGCTTAGCCCAGGCCATCTTCACACAGCAGTCTGACTGCCTCAGCCTCGTGAGGGCTGAGACTATAGGTATATGCCACCACAGTAGGGAGTTTCCATGTTTAACCTCTTACATCTCTTTTCACCCTGCCCTTCCTTGGATTCAATAATTTGTAATTTACTGAATTTCATCCTTCAAGGATTATTGAACTTGTGTTAACTTTTACATATGCTTTCATTACCTTAAAGTCTACCCTCTAGGGACTACTTTTCTTAGAAATGATGCCAAGTTTTTATGAAGAATTATTTGTAGCATGTTTAGATTTACTTTTCAAGCCAGTTTAGATGGTTTTCTTCCAATAGTGGAATGTGGCTTGCTTAGAAGAAGATACAATGAGATTAACTGTTCACTGTCTTCCAATTAAAATTTTCTTTGGAACACTGTAGAATTTTATGTTACTTGAAGCATTCTTGCTTAAGGATAAATTAACAAATATGTTTTTAATGAGATATGACCCTTGTTTTGATTCAAATACCAGAAATGAAGATGAACAAATGAAGATGAAGACTAAAAAATGCAAAACAAAATTTCATTTAATTTTGCCTGTCTTGCCAAGGAATATCTATTTTGAATCAACAGAAAATGAAGGAAAAAAAAAAACAAACAAAATACAAAAAGACTTTTATAGAGAAGCCTGGAATTTGAAATTTCCAGAACAGTTTTTAGCATAGTTGGCTTAACTGAAAACACTTTTTTCCTACATCTTCAGAAAAGAGGTAAACCATTTACTTACCTAGTTTAGGCCTCTGCCTTATGAATATTGTAATAGCAACAACTTTTTTTTAATGGAGAAAGGCAGTAAACCTTGAGCTGGGAATCTTGGGTTTGCTAATCAAAGCTGTGTGACTCCGAGTCACAGTCTCTTTAGGGTCTCTGTCATTCATCATGCTGCCTGTGTGCTCGGGCTTCCCATCTTGTGATAACATGTGAGTTATTGTAGGTTGTTAGACTAAGTGTTGTGAATATTAAGTCTGATCATGACCTAAGTTCTTCTGCAGCATTGTGGATAGAAACAAGTCAGGATGAAGAATTCCTAACAGTGCAGAACTGTGCAGGCGACAGGTCTGCCTGAAATCAGTCTTGAAAATTGGCACTGTCTCCAGCTGACTCGTTTTGTCAGACCGAGTCATAAGATTAACCCCTGACATGTTCCTTTAAGAAAAAAAAAAAAAAAAAA
This sequence comes from Rattus rattus, assembly GCF_011064425.1. NCBI lineage: Eukaryota > Metazoa > Chordata > Mammalia > Rodentia > Muridae > Rattus > Rattus rattus. The sequence continues at coordinate 66,189,753 of NC_046161.1, read as the reverse complement.
AGCAAAGATATGAAACAAGCTCATTGAGCAGCGCAGCACTTGATGGGCTAGAAGCATTCCCTGTAAGATGAGTTGCCCAGAGAAAGGAGCTGCAGCTGTTGCATAAACCGGGGATTTTGTTGGCTGGTTTTGGTTTTGGTTTTTAATAGAAAAAAAGACCTTGTTGTAGAAGAAAACTAATAATTGTGGCAAAGAAAATGATTACTCATATTAACCAGTTGCCGTTTTCTTCAGGTAAGGTGCACTTCCAAAGATGGGGCTTGAGAATGACAAATGTAAAAGCCCTTACTCTAGCAGGAAGGTAGAATGGGGTGAGAGGTCTATATAAATTCCCGTTGATTTTCTCCATGATTTTATGGTTTGGGGGAAGAATTTATTAACATTATTATACAGACATGCTCAGGTGTGAGAGGACCTCCTCTCAATTTAGATAGTTGTATATATACTACATCTGGTGCTTCATAAGAGAGGAAGTCTACCTGGCTTGGGTGGGAGGCTTTATTTTAGTATGACTATACTGTCGCTGTCTTCAGACACACCAGAAGAGGGCGTCAGACCCCATGACAGATGGTTGTGAGCCACCATATTGTTGGTAAGAATTGAACTCAGGACCTCTGGAAGAGCAGTCAGTGCTCTTAACTGCTGAGCATCTCTTCCGCCCTCCATTCTATGTTTAAACTGAACAGTAAATCTTAACCAGTTGTTGATTTTATAGCACCCCCTCTAAAATAAATTTGTTTGGTTTTACTTTGAATTTTTTTTGTTGGCTTCATTGTTGCCCTCATCATATTGCATTCTTGCCTCTAAAATAAAAGCTGGGGAGGGAATTCTGTTTCCGTATGTTGTGATAGCCCATGGTTGCATAGAGGATTTACATTATACTGCTTGTTTTACTAGCAAAGCTAGCAAGCACTTTCTCTGTTGACCTTAACTGCTGCAGGCTTTTCTTTTCTTACTCATGAAAAAGTTATTTCAGGTACAAAAGAAAATAACTGAAAGTTGTCAGTGTATTGTGGCTTTCCTCTTCTCCTTATTCTCTCATGATTACTATTGAAAAGTATGGTGTTTTTTTAGTAATTAATAGAAAAGAGAAATTTTATCTTAGATTGATTTTTTTTTTCAGTTTAGTTATCCTGTCAAAAGAGAACAACTTGTCTATGAAAGACTAAAATTTACTTGAAAGGTTTTAAGACATGGCATTGTTAATTGTAAATCAAAGCTTTTCACACAGTTCTCCAAGGGCTGAAGCAGGCCTTTGTGGTCTCTCAGGAGGGAGGAAGTTTCTTGTGCTCTGCAGACTGGCATTTAATAGCTGCTGTGCAGTGATGTTCTTTTGCAGCTGCTGCTAGGCCTTTTCTCTATCTGGGGAGAGTGGGGAGCTCTCATTGTTGGCCTGATGCGCTCAGCTTTTGAATCCTGTGTTAGTCGGCCTTATTGCCTGGTGCTGTTTTATTGCTGTGACTCAATCAGTATGTTTCCTAAGAATGGTGTTTGTTTGGGGTTTTTGTTTGTTTGATTGGTTCGGTTTTTGTCTCTTACAGACTAGTCATAGAATATTTCAGTGGATTTCTGCCTCATGAAAAGTGTCTTTTAAAAAAGTGATGTGTCCCTTTGCACAGTCCTGCTGTTATCTTTGAAGCACAGAGGGAAGAAATAGTACAAAGAGGGTTTGATGTGAGTAATGAAAAAAATAAAGGTTGTTACTCTGTTTTTTTCTGGGTTAGAATCTACCCAAGTGATAAACTGTGAGAATGTTGTAGATAGTAAATTGTGTCTGGGCGAAACATAGAGACAAAGATTCACATTTTGATTTTATAGTATAATGAGCTAGAAAAATCAGACATTTTTCTAAGAAATGTTTTAACATGAATATGTAACTATAAATAACTTCCATAGGAATAAGGAGAGACTTCTAGTAACTTTACTAGCTAGAATGCACATTTTATCACTACGCTCACCAGCTTTTCAATCGTTAAATAATAACACTTTTTCCTTTTCCATCACCAAATTGTTTATAACATACTAGATGTTCTAAAGGGTGCATTCTTTTGTAAACTATTCATTAGTGTTGTAATGAGAAATCCAAGGAACTTTATAAACAAACATCTATATTCATTGAACTTTTCCTTTTTAAGAATGTCATTTTAAGCATGGGTAATTTATTTTGAAGAGAATTTCTATTTAAAAAATATTTTTTCACAATGTAACAAAAACAAACAACAACAACAACAAAAATTCTAAAACACAGTAGTTCTAGTCAGTGAAATGGTACTTAAATGATGGTCCACTTTCTCCAGGAAGTAATTTTGAACAAGGCTTAACTGTCTGGATCCTCCTTGTCCTGTATGATTCAGTGTTTCCAGTTCCTGATTGCTTGATCATGTGTTTATCAGAGTTGAAAGCAACTTTAGAACATGCCAGATGGTAATGTTGCTGGAGGTGTAGCAAGCAAGGCTTCCTTTCACAAGTGCTCTAATTTAATTCAAACTAAAAACAGATTAGCTGAAGATTGGTCTCTGTCTCTCTTTTCTCTCTCTCTCTCTCTCTCTCTCTCTCTCTCTCTCTCTCTCTCTCTCTCTCTCTCTCTCGTTCGTGTGTGTGTGTGTGTGTGTGTGTGTGTGTGTGTGTAAATTGGTCATTCTTTGGTACATTTGCCTTTAGGATACAGTGTTTCTTATTATTTAGATACAGTGTGTGACTTTGGTATATTTATTTCAGCACTCCAGAGTTTGTCTATTTGGTATCCTCCACCAATGCAAGGATTTGGTGGAAATTGAAAGAAGTTGATTACAGCATAAACCCTCCCTCTGCTCTGTGAGTTGGTTCAGTCCTATTTTGCATAAGTTCCCTTTGAGTAGTTCCATGTGTGAATGCACAGTACTAAGGGCTTGTGCTGCCTGTGTGGGTATATGTGTTGGAGAGAAGCTGTGTGCGTCAGCTGCAAATAACAGTTTTAAAATCAACATGTATTGTGCTTATCCTGTCCCTGGGATGGGCAGCAATTCTTTGATGTATTACTACAATGGGAAAACGGTAAGCCTTTTTCTTTCTTCAAACAGTGCCTTACTGACTTATTTAATGAAAAGTAGTGCGATTTTTCTGCACTTGAGTAAACTCTGTGCAGGTTTTATTCTTTTACCATAAGTTAGATTGTATATTTATTTGTGTCGTTGAAGTCCTATCTTTAACAGTTACTTGAAATAGTGACTCCAGCAGCTTAGCAGTTGTTGGCTTTTGTTTTTAAATTAGTGTATACTTGAATTTGAGTTCTTTTTAGTTTAGTATTTCTAGCATAAGCTTGAAAGTACTTATTTTTACATTCTTATATATTATAAACATAATTTATACATAAGGACATAAACATATTGAGTATTGTGTGATGCTTTGTAGATGGATGGGAAAGATGAAAGTCATCCTGGGCATTCATAAAAAGAACAAGTATGAAGCTCTGGGAATGATTAGGGAAGCAGTCAGCTATCGAGGGCCGTGTTTCCTGTTTGGAGTTTCAGGTCCAGCCTTACTTTCCTGGGATACCATCTGTTTCTAATCATGTTAGAATTCTGACCCTGTGGAGATTTATAACATAAATCACTATTTTTTTAAAAATTTGTTTCAACATTTTCAAATAATATAGTCCTAGTCCATTTATAACCCATTTTTAGGTATATATAGTTTTCTGTATTGCTAAGCAAGAATAATCTTTTTTTAATTACTCAGTGTTAACTACTTAGTGTATTTTTGAAAATCAGTCTTTAAAAGAAATAGGAATTTTGTATATTGTAAAAAGTATCCTGAGCGATTCAGAGAGAGTTACCATTGTGAAATGTCTGATACACATTGCACAGCGTTACCAGAACCTGGCTGAGTGCTCACCTGACTGCGGCTTAGAAGCTGCATCCTCAGCTTTGTTCTGCTTCTCTCACATTTTAGGAAAAATGCATTTGTTGTAGCTTCAGTGATTTTTGTGGAAAGGCATTTTAAGTATTAGCATTTTAATTTTTGAGAACTAATTACATTTTTCTAAAAGAGTATAGAGTTTGGTGTATTCACTCTTTCCTTTTTTGCCACTTGCAAGTGTTTGAAAGCAGCATGTGCTGTTGGAAGGCCAGTGAGAACTGGTAGAAGGGGTTGTTTCATCTGTTTACTGCTTCTGTACTTTGGATCCATCTAGTGGGTTAATTGTGGACTTTTGAGTAAGGTTTATTAGTAGATGATAGGCCAAAAAAATACTAAGCTCACTGGAAATATATATTCAAGCTTCTTGTAGTCAAGACCTGTGGAGAATATAAGAAGTAGATTTAAGTGGGCAAGCCACATTACTTTCTCGCTAATAGGTTTTTTTGGTCAGCTGCCTTTCAAATATAAAAATATAATAAAAAAATACCCAAACCCCTTTTTGTCCAATTCCAATTAAAAGAAGTCTGTTAAAGATGGCATGTAGGTGTGTGAGCATACACACATGTAAATTCAGTGACGTTCACTTTCTAAGATCCCTGTGCATAATAAGATCCCCGTGCTCAGGTCACTGCCATAGGCATGCATCTCTTTGTTCTTCACTGAGAGGGGCAGTGGAACAGTTAAGCATTTGCAAGTTTATAAGACATGGCATACTTGGTATAGTAGAGATGTATGGCTTGAAAATTGATAGCCCTGTGCCTAACATAGATCAAAGGTGACCTATATGTTCTTGGAGAATATATAAGGCAGTCATATTGTTTAAGTCCTATGTCACGAGAGTCTATGCATCTTAGTTTTATACATGGTTATTCTCTAATAATTACAAGAATTTTATTGAAATTATGAAACACATCCCTAATATCCAGTTTTCTACAGTAAGAGCACTATTAAATGTGTAATTATGCTGTCTAAAGTGTATGTGACTACATCATCATAATGGTATCTATTAGAAAGTACTAGCCCACTAGGTTTTCATGTAAAAAGTAAAACTATTAATATTTTGACTCTAATGGATTTTTGTGTAATTTTGGTGGTAAGCAGGTTAAGTTTAAGGTTATTAGTTCTATTTCATTGATTTAAGATAATATATAGAACATTAGTATTTTAAATGCTAGTGCATTCCCATTGATTTTATTGTTTACATGGCATAGCAGGTGCTCCAAGAAAAACTGAGCAGTCCTGGTCTGAAGCACAGTGCCTTTTCTTTCCCAGCATTTGATTTTAAGTTTTCAGTTCTGTTCCCTGTACCTGATTGGTTTGAGATTTTTTTTCATAAACCCCGTCAGATGCTAGGAAAAGTGAGATTAGCCAGAGAGGAAGAACCTTGTAATGCCAAGTGTGTTACATTGTTACATTGTTGGGAACATAGCAGAGTTAATGTGTTAAGTGCAGAAGAACCAGAAATGTTAACTGTTTTTTCACTATTTGAAAACAGATGTCCTATGTCACTTGTGTGACTATACTGTGCAGGGCACTGTAAAGTATTAATCTTCATGTTAAATTGGAGAAATAGAACTACTCTTGAACATTATGCTTTTTTTAAGATTTTAAAAAACATCAAGGAATAGTAAATGTCTGAAGCTTCATTTTTAAGAATTCAGCCTGCATTTAGTCACTTAGAACACAAATGATGTTCTTTAAGCAAAAAATGTAGTCTTGTAGGAACATTAAGACTGGCATTTCAGCCTGTCTCTAATCTGAGCGGCCTCTTTTATTATTTTTTTTATTATCATTATTTAGTTGGTTAAATGGTTCAAGGTACCATAAACCAAAGATACCTGAAACTTTCAAATTATTTAAACCAATGAAAGACAGGACAAAAGTAAGCCTCAAATCACATTCTGAATGCTGAACTTCTTGTGTAGGCCACTCCAGGCATGAAGAAGTTTGTATCTGACTCCTTTCAGTCAGAAAGCTGTCTTCATTTAAATACTGTGAGCCTCATTTCATAAATAAGGACAATGAGATATTAAGTTCTGAGTTTGAGTCTAATTTGTTCTCCAGGATAAGTCTTTTCTTTTATGTCACAGGAGTACGTTTGTCTCCACAGTGAACTCAAAGAATCCTTGTTACCACTTGTGTCTGTATTGCATAGCAAATAGAACAAGGAAAACACTAGAGCACCTTCACAGATACATTAAATGTCTGATCATAATGCTAATTGTCTTAATTCTTATGGGTGTGGTTTCTCAAACTGTGTGTGGGATGTATGTGGGTGTGTGTGTGTAGCTGTATGTCTCTGTGTCTATCTGACTATATGTGTGTCTCTGTCTCTATCTGTCGGTGTATGGCTGGAGATAGAACCCAGAGCCCCAAACATGGGTGGCAAACACTTTACCAATGATATATATCTTTAGCCCAGTCAAGCAGGAATTTTCAGTTTTTGTTTAAAACACCTGTTAACTGTTAGAGATGTTAAAAGCGTGAGAACTTAAACTGTCTGATTCCCTTTTCTAATATCATTTATTATATTAAAAATTAGTTTAGTCATAGTTTGGTCTCTCTGTGTCATGCTGTGTTTTTTTTTTTCATAAAAACTAGAATAGCAATGAATTTATATTACATTGTAAATTATTATAAGACTTATTTTTCAAATGAGTATTTCATTGACCATCAATAAAAGTACGTGCGTGTGCACGCACACACACACACACACACACACACACACAAATGTGAAAGTATATAAAGTTGAAGCTATGTTCTTTTGGAGAATTTAGTATTAGTTTCTGTGAAAGAAGAAAGTATAATAAATTCAAATGTGTAGACCATCTGTGGGCCCAGCATATTAAGTGTAACATTTTTATGATAGGAAGCATGGAGTCATACAGAAATTTTCTGAACAAGTTATGCTAAAAGCATTGATTGATAAGAACATTTGCATAAATTGGGGGGATGGGGCTAAGACTAATATATAAACCAAGGAAATTGAGTTTTTTTTTTCTTTTTCTTTGATCCAACTCATTGCAGATATCTGTGAATTAAAACCATAGGACTTGTTAGGGAAGGTGATTGTCCACAGTTTGCCTTATTCGTGGTTTTGGCATAAGTAAACATTCCTTTCTGCCTGTCCTTGAATGTATTGGAAAGGGACCAGAGGCTTCTCGCTCATCTAGTAATGTTTTTCATGTAGATAATTGTAAGGTAATAAACACTGTTCAGCATATTACCTTAGAAAGTAAAGACCAAGCTCTTCTTTTAAAAGGCTATTTTCTGAAGAAAAAGAAAAAATGTGATTAGTTGAAAAATAGTTGCATATATTAGACAGGTGAAATGTATATTTGATGAAAATTAATTTTCAAGCTCTGCCTCGTTTAATTTGGGGAAAATTTCATCACAATTAAAAGCGGGAATATTAAAATATTTCTTCTGAGCCAGGTGGTGATGGTTTAATCCCAGCACTCTGGAGGCTGAGGCAAGTGGATCTCGGATTTTGAGGCCAACCTGGTCTACAGAGTAAATTCCTGGACAGCCAGGGCTACACAGAGAAACCCTGTCTTGAAAAACAACAAACCATTGTTCCAAGGCACTGAAAACTATAAATACCAATTATCCTAGAGAGGAAAGTTTTTACAAGTTTCTACAACCTAGACATGTCTCTGGAGATTTGGTGGAAAGACAGGGGAAACTTAGAAAATAAAGCCTATTTCCCCCACTTACAGAATCTTAGTGTGCCTTAGCAGCTGACTGACAGGAGGAAGGGTCTTAGGTGGGTCCAGCTGTTCCTGCACTTTCTTCACATCGCTTCCTAATGCTCTGAGCATGGCACCTGTGCAACTATCCATAAAACTCTAATAACAGATTGGACTTTATTGCAAAATTTACCATTTTAATGTTCTATCAAAATACTAAAAATATTAAGCTATTTGTCAAATCCAGTTAGACTGCCACTCATAAGTTTACTTTAACATTTTTATGTAGTTTCCTTTGAGGTCATATTTAACTTTGATTAGAGAGGAAATAAAGAAGAGTAGGAAGACCTGAATTTCTGCTTCACAAATCAATTAAAGGTTTGTTTGTTTGTTTGTGTCGTGTAGTACATGTAGATGCATATGTATACAAATACTGGACCCAAAGTAGTGAGAAGAATCTGTGTGATGTGACATATCCTCTACTGTCTGGCACTTGTTGGAATATAATTTTTAATGCCAAAATTTTATTTATTCAACAGTCTCCTTTTACAAAATTCAGATCTTAAAAATTAGAAAGTGGAAACTCTTTGTTGTGTACTAATGTGTGTTAACTTATGTAAGTTAATCAGCAGTAACTTAATTGAAAAGTCAATTTGTCTAAGAATTGCCTCATTTTTTCCTTTGGAAGTCCTGGAGTGCTGGCATAAATATGAGTGTTTTACATTATACTCCCCGAGATTTATATATGGCTTTAATACAGGGTTTCAGTTAGGTTGGAATTTTCCTTCTTCTTTTGATCTGGACTTTCTTTCTCTTTTTTAGGTTTTACGTGTCCAGCTAGATTTTATAAAAATTTGTATTTGTACTAGTGGAGATGTACTAAATTGCATACGTCATCAAGATAACTCAAGTGGTTATTTCTGAATATAATGTTTTTATTTTCAAACTGGTAATAAATTAGCCAAATAATTCTTTTTATTTTCTATTTTTAGAAATTGTCATGAATTATACTGAAAATAATTTGTTACTAGTCTAGAATGTTCACATATTAGTGGTTCGTGTTAGCATATTTAAAAATTTTTAATGATATTGAGTATACTGATGGAAGCTTAAAGAGAACTGTTATTCAAACCACCCAGGCAAAAGAGCCAATAGGACTCTACACGTGGTGTTCAGAAAGAAACGCGTATACTTCTCTGCGCCTGCAAGTACTGATGCAGCCTAGGCCTCCGGCATGCTTAGGGACGTGCCTGCCACTTACCACACTCCCAGCATCCGTGCTTCTTTATTCCAAATTACATGACGATTTTCAAAATATTTTGAGAATTTGGACTGTCTTTTATAGGCCTTGGAGTATATACAATTTCAAAGTACTTCTTTCAAAGTTTTTTATGTAGGCCTAAACATCTGGGTAAAGGACTGTTAGCCATGTGTGGCAGTTTAAATTAAGAAAATAAAATTAAAATTCCATTTTTTCTTTGTACAATCTACATCTCAGGTGGCCACTGGATAATGGCTGCTGCATTGCATGGCACATAGGACAGCATTTTCTTATCACCTGAAGGTCTTCTTTTATTCTGGGGAAAGGTCCTGTAAGCAATAGTCACTCACTCTAACGAAAAGTCTCCCTCCTTATCTTTTGAGCTATTCAGAGTATCAGTCATCAGAATATGGACTTATTTATCTTTTTAGCTAAAGCTTCTGGGGTGTGTGTGTGTGTGTGTGTGTGTGTGTGTGTGTGTGTGTGTGTGTGTGTGTGTTTTGCATCTTTTCTCAGTAATTGCCACACTGATTATGCTTCCTTGTTGTACAGTACTGTTGCCAATATTAATTACAAATGGGGTGCATTGAAAAAAGATGTAGTGCACAATGCCAACCTTTAGAGCTTCAGAGTTCTCTGCACCAAATCTGAGGGTCCTTCATATGTCTAAACTGAAGCATCCGAGATCGGGAGGAATCTGTCTTTGCCAATTTTGCTACAGTTGGTTGCAAAGTAAAATATTTTGAACATAATCGCATAGTCACTACTGTAAATATCCCTGAAGTGTGCTACACTGTCTTTTTAAATTACCCTGGGTTGCACAGTATGAGAACATTCAAGATACTGGTAAGAGTTTGTTCTTGTCAACCAGACTTGCTGATGATGGAAAGAAGTATGATGTGACTTAAGTTGTGGTCTGACTTAGGAGTGTCTGTTGAGCAGATACCACAATAGTGCCCTTCTACCTTCCTTAAAGGCAAAGTGGCATTTCTGCAGTAGCTGGCCGTGCCTGACTTTCTGAAACTGAAGCTGGAACTCTAAGCAAATTCCTATGTAGAAATTAAATAGAACATCTTAAGATGTCTAGTTGTCTTTCCCTCTATTATTTTTAAAATAGTTGACTCCTGGTAGATTTTAATCATCTTAAAGTGTAAGTATTCACTCCTGTCTCTTAATTTTAAGGCTGTTTGTTGTGCTTCAGAATCATCCTTGAGATTTAAATGTATCATTAACTAGAATTAAAAAATTGGCATCTGTGTACAGGTGATTGGATGATATAAGCAGCCTGGTTTTAATTTGTAGCCGGTACTGATTGTGACGAAGGAAGACTTGCTCTTTTTGTAGAATTGGCTGACTGTTCCACACATCTGGAGCTAATAAACTCCCTGACCACATCAGTTGTGCTTTGATCTGAACTGAGACTGGCACAACTGCCGGTCCGTAGCTCTGCATCTGTGTTTTGCAAACCATGGCTGAGATACCAAAAGCAGAGTTAGAACAGTGCCAGAGGGCCTTTTAGAGCCACAGACTGCAAACTGTTTCTGTCATGAAAACCTGAACTTGTACTCGTGTGTAAACAGTAAAGCTGCTTAGAGCTTTATTTACTGTCTTCATTTGTAAGGTCTCTTCCTTTGTGGGGGAGGAGAGTGTTTGGATTTTTTGTTTGTTTTTTCAAGACAGAATTTCTCTGTATACCCCTGGCTGTTCTGGAACTTGTTCTGTAGACCAGGTTAGCCTCAAATTCAGCATTGGGATTAAAGGTGTGTGTCATTCTGTTCAGCTTTATCTTGTAAAGCTTTTATGTTCAGAGATTTTTTTTTTCTCTACAAAAACCAAACTTTGCCTTTAATATGAGGTCTCACCCTCATTTTCCCATTCCCCTTAGGAGCCTTCGTGCAGGTCAGTATGTATGTGGTTTCCTCTGATTTGATTTACTTACCTTAGTTTCCTCATTCATGTAATAGCCATTATTCTTTATTTAGCAGAAGTCTGTGGATCGAAGTAGATATTTCTCTTTATTGTTGTCATAAAAGCAAACTTAAAAAAGTTTTGAATAATAAGTACATCGTATCTGACATACAAGGAGCTGAAGGTACCAAAGACAAATATAAATCAGCAAGTTATTTTGAAATTTAAGATGATAAATAATATACATCTTTTTGTTGCATGAAGTGACACATCAAAACTGGATTTTTTTTTTTTTTTTAATTCTCAGGTGTGGGGTTTACATGATACTTTGGACTGTAACTTGAATTTTATTTAGTAGAATTGAAGTAGAGACTTATTTCTGACAATGTGTAAGGAAAAGCATGTGTTATACTGTCTTCTGCATTTGATTCTGGTTTGTATTTCCAGCAAAGGCTAGACGCTTACTCTCCTTGTCTTGGGGAGTCCCATACAGAGAAGGGCAAGAATATCCAGTAATGCTAAGATTAGGAACTGAAACTTCATTGAGTTTGTTTGCTTGCTTACTGATTTACTTATTTAAAATGGATCTCACTCTGTACCCTAAAGTAGCCTTGAATTTGCTGTGTAGCTAGAGCTAGCCTTGGACTTATGGAAGTTCTCCTGCCTCAGCCTCCCAAGTCTTGAGATGGCAGATGTGAACCACCATGCCAGGCTTTGAAAAGAAATTTAAGAATATAGTTAGATTATTTTCCTGAAAAAAGTTCTCTCTCTCTCTCTCTCTCTCTCTCTCTCTCTCTCTCTCTCTCTCTCTCACACACACACACACACACACACACACACACACACACACACACACACACACATCTGGAAATGGAATTATGGATCATTACCAGCCGCCATATGGGTGCTAGGGACAGAACCTGCATCCCCTGCTTTTAACTACTGTGCCATCACCTCCAGCCCCTAATATAATCTTTCATGAAATAGGTTTAAACCAGAAAATTAGGTTAAATACATACATGTGTCACACTCTCAGTCAAGACTTTGTGTATAATTTCTAAGAACATAGCTTCTCCCAAACTTTTCAGGGGCCACAAGTGTGTGTTTCACTCCTATGAGTAGCGTCAACTATCACAAAACTTGTGACAGATGTCATTAGAAACTGACCGATGGCAGTACTGAAGTGGACTGCCTTCTGTTGGGATGGTAGGAGTATAGTGTGTTAGCTGCATCTCACTGGCTGCTTGCTGCATTTCAGAAGCACAGTGCTAAACATCCGATTACAGACGTGACTCCATCTTATCTTCCCCTTTGAGGTCTAGGATAGAGCCACCTCACTGATGAGAAATTCGAGCCTCAGGAAGACTTGAAATCTGTATGGTTAATGCCTTTCAAGAAGAATAAATTGTGATAGCTTGTGAATATATAATTGATAGTTTTTGTAATTGTTTTCTAGTTGCTCCCATTGTAACCTTGGCATAAGAATCAGTACCAATCCCCGGGGCCTCACTTGCTAGGCTCTGCCACTCAGCTGTGTGCTCTGAACCCTGGCTCTTCCCTGACTACTATGGAAAGCATGTGCTTTTCACACATGTTAAGCACATCATGTGCCAAAAGTCTTTCCTGGTTCTAAGATGTAACTGTTGCTGTTTCTTCCGTAGACTTCCAGAAGTTCTCAGTGACCATACAATATATATCTTTTTGTATATGTCTTCATAATGATAATGCTAACTTTCTCTGAGTGAAATTTAAATTTTGTTTTATAGTAAAATGTAATAGATATATTAAAACAAAATTAATTTCTTATGCTGCTAAGGTTAACTCATAAGACAGTCTCACTCCTTGACAAGGTTGGCATTGAGGCCATTTATCCTTCTCCGTACCGGGAGCACATGTATTAGCTAGTGTTCCAGGCTTGACTCTACTTTTTTAACTTTACTAGCTACTTTGTTGCTGTTGTTGCTGTTTGGTTTTCTTCTAAAGTCCAGTAGTCCTGAGAATGCTGCGATTTTATTTCATTCAATATTTATTTGGATGCCCGACTAGTTTTCCCAAGGATTGTGAATGTTAACCCTTTGATAGTTCAAAATATTCATAGTTTCCTTATCTGGAACAAATGTTCAGTAAAGGAAATTATTACTACCCTGTCAGTTAAATAATCTTTTTTCTTAAAGATAAGCTGGACTTGAAAGTGTACCTGAAATTTAAGACTAAGACCTCTTAGCAGAATTTGCTTTGGTTTCCTAAGTTTCTTTCTGTTTGTGATATGAGCTAATAGAGATAATTATCCTGTCTTGTTTTAAGGTGTATGCACCATCCCCAAATTCTGACGATTTCAACCGTGAATCTCCTAGTTACCCATCTCCCAAGCCACCAACCAGTATGTTCGCTAGCACTTTCTTTATGCAAGGTAAGCACTATGAAGCAGTTGTTAGAGGCCGCCAGAGCTGTCAGTGTGCTGACAATAAAATGTGAGAAAAATAGAGTATCTGCAAAAACTCAGACAGTACTTTTCTAAGTTACTTTTTTTTTCTGGAACCAGTTAAAATTTAGCTATATAATATTCTAGGGGCATTCACTAATTGCAATTTAGTTAAATTATCCAACAAATCTGTGGATTGATCATCTAACTACTAAGAAGAATGAACAAAGCTGCCATGGTTTGTTTAGAACTTTAAATTATGAAGGCTAGAAGCAATAGTGGTTTCTGGTTTGCAAACCAGTTCTATATCACACATGATATTACCAATAGGAAGAAAAAATATCAAAAACTGGTTGAGGCATGTTGAGAGAAGAGGTACTAAGTTTTCTCTAGTTCCTGTCCTATAAATCATTGTTGTTTGGTCTTCTGTGGTTCAGTACTGTGGGAAGTGTGTATGTGGGAGCAGTTCATTATTACATAAGTGGTTGCTTGCCTGTGCTGTGGGTGTGAAGTCACTGCTGACATCTCATCTCAAGCTATATAATAGAGTCACTTTCTACCTAGGCTTGCTGTGGGAGAAGCCTCTCCATTCCACAGTTTCAGAAGAATGTCTGATATGAATGTTTGTGTTGCCTATTATGGGTTAAGAGCTTTGATAGAAGGGGTTGGGGATTTAGCTCAGTGGTAGAGCGCTTGCCTACCAAGTGCAAGGCTCTGGGTTCAGTCCCCAGCTCCAAAAGAAAAAAAAAAAAAAAAGCTTCGATAGAACATTTAATCAAAACTTAAATACAGCTTGTCCCCAGATTTCAACAGTTTATTAAAACTTTCTTGGTATGAAATAAGTCTCTTTTGAGGACATATACTTGGGTTATAATGACCTAGTACAGATTGAGCTGGGTTTTTTTTCCCTTACTATAAAAGTTTCTTCATTTTAAAAAGTAGTTTGGGGGCTAGGAGGGAAAAAAACACCTGGTAGAATATTAAGTTAAAGGAGATAATAAGATCTGCAGGTAATGGGTTTGTTTCTGTTGCTATGATAAAGTACCCTGACAAAAAGCAACCCAGAGAAAGGTGGCAATCCATCACAGCTGGTAAGTCAAGGCGGTCGGAGTGTACACAGGCTGTGACATCACATCACGGTGCAGAGTAGAGGGAAGTGAGTGTGTGTGCATGCTCTCTGCTTTTCACTCTTAAATAGTTCAGGGAGTAGATAGCAAAGTGGTACCTTTCCCATCCCATTAATGGAATTAAGAAAACCCCTCAGAGACCTGTCCTAGCTGGTCTGATCTAGGCAGTCTCTCTTTGAATTAACTTTTCCTAGACAGTTCTAGATTGCAGCAACTGGACAGTTGAAAACAAACATCATTATACTCTTTGAATTTTTTTGTATATAAACAAAAATATTCTGACTAGAAAAACTTTGTATGTGTTTTTCTTTTCATCTTAGATGGCACCCACAGTTCTTCTGACCTTTGGAGTTCATCGAATGGGATGAGCCAGCCTGGTTTTGGTGGAATTCTGGGGACCTCCACTTCCCACATGTCTCAGTCCAGTAGTTATGGCAGCCTTCATTCACATGACCGCTTGGTAGGCTATCATATAATATTTTGTCCTCGCATGTTTCTCTTGGATAAAAATCAACTATGCCAACACTTCTGAATGTTGAAATTTTTATAGGCTTGCTTGGGATGACTTTTTTCAGTGTAACTACCCTACCACTCTAGGTGCTAACTTAGTCCTAGATCTTGCTCATTTTAACCTTTTATAGAGGTTGTCTAGTGTTCATTCATATATTCAGAAAATGCATGCTTTTTATTTATTTGTGGATATTGGGAGGGAGACCAGAGAAAAAGATTGATCAACATGCAGCTAAGAGCTAAAACCTTCATGCATGCTAGGCAAGTGTGCTAACGCTAAGCAGTATCCCCAGCCTTCAGAACACATGTGCTAAGATCACGTCTCTTTTCCCCTTTTCCTAGAGTTATCCTCCACACTCAGTGTCACCAACAGACATAAACACAAGTCTTCCGCCAATGTCCAGCTTCCACCGTGGTAGTACCAGCAGCTCGCCATATGTTGCCGCCTCACATACTCCTCCCATCAATGGATCCGATAGCATCCTGGGTGAGTTTGGGTCAGGAACACTTCCTAATCCTAATTTTAGAGTTTTGTTGAAATCCATATTGTTCATTAAAAGTTTTAATATTTAGTTTAAATTAAGATAAAAGAGGATAAATAACCTTTAAGTTCCATCTATCTAAAAACCAATAAGGAACTCATTTTTATTTTTATAGATTATTAAATACAGTACATAAGAGTGTTTCCTGATTCACTGTGATATGTGAGGTTGTAAGCCAGGGGACCCTTGAAGTGATAGGTGCATGCTTAAGAAGAAAAGGAGCATTCCTGCTGCTCTCCATGATTTGTTTACCTATTTGAACCATCCAGGAACCCGAGGGAATGCTGCTGGAAGCTCACAGACGGGTGATGCACTTGGGAAGGCCTTGGCATCTGTAAGTATTGGGTTTACACATTCTTCTGAATGGATTCTGTACTCGTGAACTAAGGTTTAGACTTTGTGAGCAGTAAATGCCATAGTTACAACACTTTCAACATTATTACTCACTGAAGAGCTGTTTTTTAATATTGATAAATATAATTAATTAATTCATGATAATACCTCCCTGTTCCATACCTACAAAATCTGTATTTGTGTCTTCACTTAAATATGTCTTCATTTGAGTGGAACGGACACAAGTAAAACAAAGAGGAGGTCAGGAAAATCTGTGTTTTAAATACTTAGTGTCCACTCAGATAAATCAAGGAGAACCAAGAAAGGAAATCCAATTTATCAGATATGAAGGAAGTGCCTTAACAAGGGCTTTCATAAGATAGGAAATACTTTCATTTATATTTTAGGGTTTTGGGTTTTTTTTTTTTTTTTTTTAAGGAAAAAGTAATCAGCTATAGCTGGTTCACTCAAAAACCAGGGTGTGGGTCTCGGAATCATTGAAAGACTTGTCTAAAAGAATGAAACTGACTCAAAGACATTTTATAATATGGTACAGCTAGTCTTTATCACATCAAAACAATAGGAACAACAATTACAGTTTATCTGACTCTTAAAATCAGAAAGTAGAAAAGGATGTGTATTATCTAAAGATTCAAATCTAATTATTGAAATTCAAATTATGCTTTTTGCCTTGTAAAGTTTTTCCTTAGACTGTTTTTTCTTGAGCAGTATGTCTCTTAGAATTATATTTTGTCTGAAATGCGGTGAACTTTTCTTAAATGTTTGCTGTTGATAGGGAAAGCAGAACTCTGATATGTGACTGGTAGTGAGCAGCTGGTGAGCTCTTGAAGAAAGAAACCTCTTTATGTATTGTTTGAGTAAATAAACTTTCTCTATAGCTGTTAAGTATGAGGGCTTTTTTTTTTTTTTTTTTTTTTTTTGAGAAATGAAGCCAAGTCAAACTCTTCTACCACGTAGTGGAGTCCTGCACACAGTGGAACCCAGTAAATGTTTGTTGGAATTAATCTTAGAACATACATAATAATGGTGGTGGCACAAACCCAGAGAAATGATCAACTGTGGTCTGAGAGCTTTCTAGTTGCTTGGCACTACAGAAAGCATTTCTGTGTTCAGTTTTGGTTAATTCTCAAGAAAATCCTGGAAGGTTGGCATTATGATCTCCACATTACAGGTGGGGCACTGAGGTTTAAAGGTGAAATGACTTAAGCTCAAAAAGATTTATTTTGCCCAAGGCATCACTAGCTAGAAAGGGTAGAGCTCCTATACAATAGAACCCCCATGTGTGCCTTATGTGTCTGGGAAGTTGTGCTCTGGTGACTGTCTTAGAGGTGTGCAATATAATTAAAGAGATTTATCCCTACCTTTTTTTTCCCCTGAAGACAACTTGTGTAGGAAGAAATTTTCTTGGGTATTTGATTGTCATGCCATATTCAGCCTGTTTGTCTTAGAAGATCCAGTAGCAGATAGTTCATTCACATGTAAGGGGACAAGTAGCATTTGACTCTTAATAGTAAGCCAGTTTTAAAAATAAAATCTCTATTTGGGAGTCATTTTGTTTTTCTGAGGAAAATATATGTAAAGAAACTGTGGTGTGGGCAGACAGGACTTTGTAATATTCTCAGTGGTCCTTCAAGCTTCCTTTAGTTACCCTGATAGCCTTGATTATCCTTCCATATTATGAACAGCATGCTAGACAAACTAGGATGGTATTTGGAGAGAAAATCCAAATTCACTGAGTGGAAGCCAGGAAGAAATGTTTAATCTAGCTAGTGGGTGGGCTTTAGTTGTCATGGAAACTCATCTCTGTCATCCTGTGTTGTTACTAAGCAGGAACTGCCAGGTCATTCCATAAATCATTTCTGTCATAGCTGAGGGTGATGTATTCCATCTGTTCCATCACTACAGACCCTCATGTGCACATTTCCTGTCCCTTCCTTCAGCCTCCCCCTACTTCTGCATCGTTGTTTCTCCAACTTTCCTTACAGACTCTCATTCTCATTAATAATGTTTAGTTTTTAAAATGTACTAAAAAACAAAAACAGTGAATTGTCTGGTGATTGGAAGAATTAGAAGAAAGGAGAGAAAGAAACTTAAGGAGGATTACATCTGAAAATCTAAATGCTTATCAGAATTTTATGTTAAGAATTATAGATAGTTAGAATGTGGTATCTCTAATATAATAATAGCATCTATTTTTGATGGGAAAATACCACTGTTGTCATTAGAAGTTAATTCTAGATCCCTAGTTGCCTTAGAAGGTCTTTCATGTGTGAAACACCAGAGGGTACAACCTTTGTTCTTCAGTTTAGGTTTTAAAGAACACGCAGAATGCTACGTGATTAAACATGTAAGGCCAGATAATGCATTTGCAAAGGTTCTTTTATTTTAGGTTTAAGCCTGGATAATTGTGGTCTTAATCTCAGGATAGCAAGAAAGAGAATTGTACATGAAGGTATTTACACAAAGTCCCCAAAGCCCTGTGGATTGTGCACTAGTTTAGATAATAGACGTGGGTAGATAGAAGGAAAGGAAAAATCTGTGTGTCCCTGAACATTTGCCAGACAATCACCCTTTAAGACTGTGCCCATGGAGAGTTATATGGAGGAAGAAACATCTGGTTTATTTCAGTGCCTAATACCATATCAAAACATTCAGTCTTTAATTTAGAAGAGATCAAACGAGAGGACTGTTTAACTTTGTTGATTATATCAGACTTCTTTGTGATAATTTATGTTTTGATTTCTATGAGCCAGGGAGGGAAGAAGAGAGGGAGAATGTGTGTGTTTTAATCTAGATAGTTAAATGGTCAGTAGTCTCTAATAAAAGAAAAGAAAAATCCAGGGAAGTTGACGTTTAGAAGTAATTCATGAAATAAGTTTCTTTGTTCCTTAGACTCAATAACATTAGCATAATAAAGATTAACTGAAATGTCCAAAAGCTTCAGTGTTTAAAACCTCGAATTCTGAGTTCCAGGGTTGGGCCTGGAGCGCTCCATTGTCTCTCTTTGTCTGAAGCCCTTTTCATTAGCCTCTGGCTTTATTGGCACCCTACTGATTGGAATGGACCATGACTGATAGGAGGAGGAGCCTCATTTGTTGCAGTAAAATGAGGAATATTACCGTTTAAGTCTGGCAGAAGGTACTGGGAGTTATTCATCATTGGCCATTTAACCATGGGTGCCTGTGGGCTGCATAGAAAATGAGCTCTGGTAAGCCACTACCACCTCCATTTTTAATGTGACTTATTTCTTCTTTAAACACCAATATTGGAGTCCCTTAAAACCAGAAAATAAAGAAAGAAATCATCATTTAGAATGGTCTTTGCCCAAAATGCCTGGTGTTTAGGAATGATGCTTTTTTATTGAATAATGTGATTCAGTTGGTTTGGTGATAGAATGAGCCTGCAGAGATACAGGCTGTGAAGTGATCTGCCACCAGAAAGGCTTCTGTGTACAATATTGCTGTGCCACCCTTCCACATGTGTGTTCTCTTTATGAGAGCAAAAAGTATAACATGTTTTCTTCCACACAAAAGAACTCTCACCAGCATTTGGCATATTTAGGGTTTGCTTCATTGAAAGGGCAGAGCTGAAGAATTGGCAGTCCATTCATACCTTGGAAAGCCTGTGTCTACCTAAGTGAGAGGTATACATAGCCTAAAACATTAACACAGAATTCTGTGAATTTTTAGCAATCACAGAACCTCATAAAATAATCGTTCTCAAAGTCTATGCCGTATTGTGGATTTGGAGTGAAGTCATCTATAATACGCTCTCTCATTTTCTTGTTTCTGTTTTTTTGATCCCCATTACCCAAATACTAAGATAAATTCTATTAAAGAATCTTCTTACTGATAAGTATTATAGCAAATTTCACATATAGTTTATCACTTACTAAAATTACAACACTGGGAAAACAGAAAAATGGATCCCCAGGGCTTGGTCAGCCAGAGAGTCAGGCCAATAAGAGATCCTGCCTCAAAAATAAGGTGGACAACTCCAAAGGAACAGCACCTGAGGTTGTCCTCTGGCCTCCACACACATGCTTTAAATCTGTGTATGCATGCATATTATCCCCAAAACTGAGACTTGTGACTATTGGTGTGAATGCAGAGAGAAGAGTAGGGGTCCAAACAAAAAGGGGAGCACAAGCCAAAATATTTAAATAGAAGAAGAAAGGTGGAAAGGTTAGGAACCAGAGTGGTGGTCAAAGTTACGATGTGACCTACTCAGTCTGTCCAGCAGCCAGTGTAAGTAAGGCATGAGCTGTCAGTTCAGGAGTCACTCACCAGGATGTGTAAAAACAAAGAATGTCGTCACCAACCATTAAACTGCAGGTGACTAGAGAAGAAAAGGGTACTTAGGACTCTGGGGAAACCTTTAAGGGAACTGGAGAGTAGAGCCCTGGAACATAGGTAGAGCTGAGGCCCAGAACTCATTCCAGGGGTAATTCCTAGCACAGGCTCACCATTCCACGTCATTATTAGCACAGTGGTGACTAGGCAGGTCTTGAGAGTAGGAACCAGAATCACAGAGGAGGAGCAGGCTGCCCTGAACAGTGTTACTTCTCCATTGTTTCTCCAATACTTTTCACAGTCTGTTCTCACGGTGAGGAGTAATAGCCTGCAAGACAAACTGATCTGTGAGTGTGGTTGGCTCTGTGAATATTTTCTCACTTATCTCCACCTCCCTCATCAGTGCTATATTATATACTTTATGTGTGAGCATTGATCGTTCATAAAAGGTACAGTTGACTCCTGAAGATACAGAAACTATGATTGACAATGATACAGATGTTGAGACCTGTTTGTAAGAGTTTTAGTGTCCTTTCAGAGAAAACTTAATTTTTACAATATGCAATTGTTGGAGCTAAAGCAGACAGGTAACTTTTTAACTTTTTAAAGGACAATTATTATCTTCTTTGGTTAGCTTTTTTAGAAAGGAGACCATAAAAAACATTTTCAAGCACTTTCATGGCGCTCTCTCTCTCCTCCCCCTCCCTCCTCCCTCTCCCTTTCTCCTCTCCCTCTCTCCTCTCCCCTTCTCCCTCCCCCCCCCTCCCCCCCCTCTTTCTCCCTCCCTCCATCCCTTCCAGATGGGGTTTTTCTGTGTAACCTTGGCTTTCTATCCTGGAACTTACTTTATAGACCAGGCTAGCCTCAAACTCAGAGATTCATCTGAGATTCTCTGCCTCTGCCTCTGCCTCTGCCTCTGCCTCTCTGCCTCTGCCCCTCTGCCTCTGCCTCTGCCCCTCTGCCTCTGCCTCTGCCTCCCAAATGCTGGGATTAAAGGAGTGTGCCACCACTGCCAAGCTTTTCAAAGACTTTTTATTTTGGTTGTTTTTTTAGTTTTGCTTTTTGTTTTTGTTTTGTTTTTTTTTTTTTTTTGGGGGAATGCTGGAGGAGGTGGGATCATCTGAGACAGGGTCTCTATTGTAGCCTTGGCTGTCTTAGAATTCGATGTCCAGACAGGCTTGCCCTGAACTCACAAAGATCAACCTGCCTCTGCCTCTTAAGTGCTTAAAGTTGTGCAGGACCATGCCAGACTTAGAGACCATTTTAACACATAAAGCCAGACTCGTAGGACATACCTGCAACTCCAGAACTTGCAGGCTAGATCAAAAGGATTACAAATTCAATGTCTGTCTGAGCCTATCAGGATCCTGATTACTAACGTAGACCCTGACTCAAAATATCTAGAACAAAATAACCTTAAAAAAAAAAAAAAACCATGGTTTTTTAAGCATTTTTGTGACATTATCGTATTTATATTACTCAGATAATATATTCTTTAAATATTGTCTACTTTTCAGATATTTTATTTTTATCATAGCTTGTTTTATTATTGAAATAAAGACTCACCTCAGGAGTGTAGACCTGGCACTGAATATATAGCCCAGATTGGCCTTAAAGTTACAGTCTCACCTCTGCCTTCCAAGTACTAGTCACAGAAGTGGGGACAAGTCTCTATAGCTTGTAGCCTGCTATTTATATTTAGCCCAGGCTGGCTTTGGACTTCTGCCTCTGCCTCTGCCTCTGCCTTCCAAGTGTTGGTGATTGCAGAGGTGAAGCCATACTCAACCTCACATCTTGATTTTCTGCTGATAATTAGAAACTTTCCAACCATAATAATTAAAAAATTAGATATCTCGGGAAGCCCTGTCTTTAAAAACAAAAAAGTGAAAATAAATAGTTACTGTGTTATTCCTTTCACATTTGAAATTATATAAATTTTTTGTCCTAGTTTAAAAACTGAAGCTCCTTTGAATCTCTAGTTAAAACAGTATACGTTTGATGAAAAGTATTATCACTGAGCCTTGGGTGGTATGACTGAGATCACAAAATAGCACAATGAGTGGGTTTATGTTTTTGTTGCTATTGTATACTGATGCATATAATATCTCTTATTTTTCTGGTTAGATTTATTCTCCTGACCACACAAGCAGTAGTTTTCCATCAAACCCATCAACACCAGTAGGATCTCCTTCACCTCTCACAGGTGGGTTTCTCTCTTATTCATAACATGTGTAAGTCTTCTACTTGAAAATATTTCTGAGTCGGGGGGAGCATGGGGAGGGGAACACTCATACAGAAGGGGAGGGGAGAGGTTGGGGGATGTTGGCCCAGAAACCGGGAAAGGGAATAACAATCGAAATGTAAATAAGAAATACTCAAGTTAATAAAGAAAAAAGAAAATATTTGAGTCAACAAAATTTCAGTAAAATCTATTTAAATTATGAAAAATATTCTGTCTTTGATATAATTTGAAGAAATATTGAAATATTTGCTCATCTTGAGTGACTTATGTGTATCTTCCTAGGTTTTTAAGTAATCTGTGGTGGTTTCCAATAACAATTGTTGTAGCTGGGTGGTGGTGACACATGCCTTTAATCCCAGGCAAAGGCAAGTAGATCTCTGAGTTTGAGGCCATCCTGGTTCTAGGACAGCCAGGGCTACACTGAGAAACCCTGACTCAAAACAAAACATTATTTCACGTTTTTATATGAAAACCTATTAGGGAATAATAATGCTGGGTGAGCAGCATTAGTGGAGCTAAAAGTGGTTCACTTTTTTTTCCTTTCTCCTGATTTTTAACATTAATTTTGACAAGTTCCAGAACTAGCCTATGGGATGAATTTGTTGAGATACTGTTTATAAATAATAATATTTCTTATTAGGATTAAGTAAAGTTTTATAAAAGTATCTTTTAAATGATAATCTCAAAACTTTACCCATAGTATTCTAAGCAACATTTGGAGGGGTTAGACTTGCTGAAGAAAAATGTTTGTTTTCAAAAAGAGATGTTACTAGACACATGAGTGGATCACCACATCCCTGCCTTGCCAGTCAGCCTCAGCATCAGCTCCACTTTCCCAGTATGGCCACAGTTAGATTTAGCCTTGTGCTGAGTTTCTTGAAATCACAGCTTTTGCTGTCACCTGTGCTAGCTTTGCGTTAGCCCGTGTCTCTACTCAGCCACATTCCAGGGGGACATGCTGATCTGTAGCAGCTGCTTCCGGCTAGTGGCAGGATGGGCCCCTCTTTCAGACACCGTGGCTTCAGCTGTCTAGTAAGTGCTAAGCAGCTGTTGCCCACATAGGCACGATGATGAAAGGCCCATTGACTTAGAATTGTTGTGTAACAGAGCTGAAGTTACAGAGAGAATGATGGAACTCAGCCCTGCTCACTATCTTGGCACTGTTTACCAAAATTCTCAGCATAATTTTTGCCACAGTGTGTTTTTACACTTTGCTATATGACCGGTCTGCCTTTATTGTACTTACTAATCATGGGAGAGGAGCTGGGAGCTCAGCCTCTAAGAGGGCATGAGTGAAATTGAGAATGCTAAGTCAAGTCTGAGGGCTCCTCCATTGGTTAAGTGAGGTTTAACTGATGATGCACTTTTTCCTGTAACTCAGATAACTAATCAAAAGGTAGACTGCTGATTGTATAATGTTGATGAGCCTCCTTTGAATTGAGCAGTCATAGGGAACCAATTTCATGTGATGCTTCTGAAACAATGAATTAGAGTATTTATAAAGGCACATCTCCCGCTTCTCTGTCTAATGTGCTTGTCTCTACTTCCCTTATTTATGTGAATACTCATGAAAGAGCAGAGGCGGGATAACAGGAAAAGCACTAGGTGATAAAACAATCAAAGTCAAAAGAAAAGGAATCAGCAAACCAGAGCTCCCGGCTGTGGAGAATGCTTTGTACCTTTATGTGGCCTTAATCTGTTATCTGGAATGAGTGGGTCATTACCAGTTAGCACTGTTCCCTCTGTCCAACCAACAGTCAGATTCATCATAGGATCTATGAGCATAGAACCACAGGCAACAGATCCCCACAGGCAGTTTCATGGCTGTTATTCTTGAATAAATTCACCTCATCTTCCTACAGAACTTTCCAAACTAGAAGCATACATTTTTATGTTCCCAGATGCTGGTCTTAAAGGCCTATGAGCATTTGTTCTTAAGTGACAAGAAGCCCATAGCAGGATAGCTATAAATCTGCATGTCAGAGTTCTTGCTCTGTCTCCTAGTAGATCCTTCTGACAGCTTTGAGACACCACGAATGGTATCCAATAAAAGGGAAGAAAAATGTCTTTTCCCCCTTCTCTTTTAAGAAATCCTTTTCCAGAAGCCTCTCCTATAGATTTAACCTCATGTTTCATTGGCCAGCACTGGGTCTGCCTCAGTTACCTGCATCTGCAATAGAACTAACATATCTTAAGTTAGGATTTATTCAGAGTTGGAATAAAATTAGTCTGTCATAGTCTTAGGATAGAACAGGCCCACCCTACCTCACCTTGAACAATTCAGGACTTTGGCAACAAGGTAAAAGAGAAATGGCTGTGCCTACTACAGTTTGGGAAGTGGCACATTTGTGTTAGGAGAACATATTCAGTATGGGAGCTTGGGAGGCAGACAAGCAGAACATTCTTTGAATTTCTTTACCTTCATATGGAATATAGATGGGGAATATCTGTAATGCTAGAACCTGGTAGCAATCCTAGAGCCTCACAGTAAAAGTTGAGTCTAAGTTTATGTTAGTTTGATCAAAACATTTGTGTACGTCATCTGTGAGAATGCCCAGTGTAAAATACTTGCCTTACTTCAGCAAGTTTCCAGTTGAGAAGAAAAAATAAAACTGACCCTGAGTTGTGGTCAGATTAGGGTACAGGTTTCATGAAGTGAAATTTAATAAGAGGAAAGTGGCTTGTGTGAGTATAAAGGAGAGTATGTAGTACAGATCTGGGTATGCAGAAGTACCTGCCTCCTCCTCTAGTCATGTGCAGAGAGGGTAATTTGGTGTGTGTGGTAAACTGTAAGGATTAGGATTCCAGTAGGGTAGGGTGGAGGCCTATGAAGACTTGAATTTAGGGTGAGGTTGCAAAGAGAAACTATTGGGGGCCTGGAGTAAGAGAAATAACTGGGAGCCACGATTTATGTACACCTTTAATCTCAGTACTCAGGAGGCAGAAGGTAGGTGGATCTCTGAGTTTGAGGCCAGCCTGGTCTACGTACTAAGTTCCAAGCCACCCTCAGGTACATAGTAAGACATTGTCTCAGAAACAAGAGAGAGAGAACTAATAAATGAACTAAAGCCTAGAAGTACCCTGAGCTATACAAGACAGAGTATCCATTCTCTTGGATTATGAACCAGTTCTACTTCCTGATACCTGGTGAGAGTTAAGAGCAGAGCAACAACACTGCATAAATTTAGATTATTCCCAGAAATAATTCAGCTCTAACCCTGGTCACTACCTAGCTTGCTTCATTTAAATGTTCAATAAACTTTAACAAGTGAATTCTCCATAATTCTTCTAAACTAAGACTGTATTTTAGAGTGGCTAGTTAGTAAACAAACCACAGAACAGTTAAGGAAATTGTTTCCCACAAAGTATGTAGTTTCCTTGTGGACATGTCCACCACACATAAAGTGATGCCCAGGTAGGGACACAGCCTGTTTAAGTCACACCAAAACACACACTTCCTGTACTTCATTCTCTCTATTCTCCTGTGTGCAATAGTTGGTAATTACATGCTAGAGGCAACAGTATGATTCTAAAGTTAACCTTTGTATTTTACCCTCATGCTAATTTTACAAAGAAATGAAGCCACAGCTCCATCTGGTATCTGATGCAGGCTAGCTAACATTATGGTCTGTCTCTAGGATCTGATTTCCACCCCACTCAGAGGTCTTACTCCTGGGTAATAAGGCACCAGTGCTCCAAGACTGCCAAGATTTTTATATATTTACCTGTTGCGGTTTACCCTGGTTTTTATTATTATTATTATTATTATTATTATTATTATTATTATTATTATTATTTATGAATCTATATACAAAAAGCAGATGGTATTAATGTTCCATCCCAAGAAAGACATTTAGCTTAGTAACATGCTTTCATATCTCTTAAGATCATCTCTATAAGACAGATTAAGATAAACATGGTTGTTTCTTTTATTTTTGTACCTCATAGTAGGGATCAAACCCAGGGACTTGCACTTTCTAGGCAAACATTCTACCGAGCTATATCCCCAGCCTCTATTAAATGCCTGTACTCTCAACTTACCAGATGGTGGTGCTAATTTCTGGGCTAGCTCTGACTTGAGTAACTTTACATCATCCCATTTGTGACCAACAACATAAAATATTAGGTTACTAGAATAGTTTAGAACCTTTGATCTGTAGCTCAGCATTTGCATGAAGTGCAAAGAGATATTTATCACTGATTTAGCCCTGCTAACATTCTACTTTAACCTTGTGTTGTAACAGTGGATAACCCAGTCTATAACAAGAATACCAACAACAAAATAAGTTTAAGTATGTGTAATTTTTATATGTATACTATTAAATGGGTAATATTTGTGTGGTTTGTTTATATCATTATCTAAAAATAGCTAGGGAATATGGTTAATGAGTAATAGGACATTTACCTAACTTGTTTGAGTCCCTGGCTCAGTTCCCAACATGGACATACAGTCTTCTGGGTGCAGATTTCTCATGTGAATGATGCAATGCATCCCTCTGCATCCTCAACACTAAACTCATGAGGAACCACGGAAACGGCCAGCTTCGCAAAGCATTTGTATGCCTACTGACTGTCCTGTCTTCAAACAGTTCAGAACACTCGATATAATGATTTGGCTCCTGTCTCAGACGAATCACATAAGGAGTTGGAGAAAGATTGGGCCAAGATAGTTGAAATTATTTTTTGTTTCAGTAATTTGGGGTCTTTAACTTATGATAACTCCCCACCTAAAAATTTTTTAGCTGGTGCACCCAGTGCATTTTATTTTAGCCTTTAAAACTGCTTCATCTGTGTACTATCAGAAGATGCACATGAACATGTGTATACACTTTAAGTTGAAAAATGCTACTTCAGTTTTGAAATGTGATCCCCAATTGAAAACAGTTATGTACATTGTAGCAGCAATCACAATAGCATTGCTACTCAATTGGAACCCAGCCAGAGCCTGGTGGCATACACCTTTAATTCCAGCACTTGGGAGGTGGAGGCAGGTGGATCTGTGTTGTGAGTTTCAGGACACCCAAGGCTACATGGTGAGAGCCTATCTCAAATGGGGGTGAAAATGCCAGTTATAAGATGTGGGTAGTTAAGCAAATTATGGTACAGAAAAACAGATAATATTAATGTCATCATTTATCAAAGACTGTAAAGCAATGGTGGGGAAGCAAACATTTTAAAGGCTGTACATTTTCAAAGATGTACATGTGTGTAGACAAAGTCTAAAGAATATATAAGCATGAAACTATGTTTTACAGGTTTTTTCCTGTTTACTAAACTTACTAAATTGGCATATTAATAATGAAAAGAATTATCCACTGTTCTATGCTTATAAGCTACTAAAGGGTAAACAAGGTTTTCATCATTTATGATTACTGGATATCTTTATTTTTTCCTTAACATTACTGTGACTCAGAGTTAACCTATCCATGTGAATGCTTTTTGGTTTAGCAGGTACCAGTCAGTGGCCCAGAGCTGGAGGGCAAGCTCCTTCATCCCCAAGCTATGAAAACTCACTTCACTCCCTGGTAAGAACATTCCACGGATTTTTACAGATCTTATAGAATTTTGCTTTATAGTACAGAGGGTTTGTTTGGTGGTGGTGGTGGTTGTTGTTGCTGTTGTCGTTTTTGTTGTTGTTGTTGGTAGTGGTTTTGCTATTGTTACTAAATCTTATTTAACAGTGAAGAACCAGTTTGATAGCATTACACACAGATTCTTTGCTAACACATGACCTGATTTATTAGACAGTACAGAACATTTTGGGTGTCCTCATTGCCATTGGCTTTTTAGGATATTAGATTTATCCAGGCAACTGGAATTAAAGGAGTATGAAGGATTTTTGTTTCTTTGAAAAATATGATTTAAATTTTCTATACTGCCAATGTTTATATGTAAGAGGAAATTTAACAAAGAAAAAAACATTTAAAAATCAAATCCTTTGTTTCGTAATGTTTATCATATTTATATTAAACTTTTATATTAATTTATTATTATTGAAGTATTTCTGATATTTTCTCATAATAAATATGTGCAAATCACACAAGTACAACATTGCTTGCCAGACAATAGGACAATGAGGAACCTTCTCGGTTCTAGTATTCCAAGGTAAAGAATTTGTGGTAGAATGTTTACTATTGCTTTGGTGTGTTTATATTTGTCATCCAGAATCACAAAATATAATAAAAATAAATGAGTGTGATCTGGTGAGATTCTAAGATGCATTATTGTTCAGTAATTCTATGTTCCAAACAGAAACACTCTTTTTCTATGCCTAACAAAATACTTTAATTGAGGGAAAGTTATCTTCTCGCATATTTTGCAAGCAAACCCAAGCAGTGTGTGCTATTTAGATGCTAATCTTAAGCCCCTATTAAATCTCAACCTTTTCAGAACTCAGTAAAGTAGGTCTTGCAGATCTCCACATTAACTTTACTAACAGGTTATGCCAACAAGCACATCAGCTATTTCCTCGTCTCTGTTGGAGTTAATCTTAACCTGTGCTTTGCCTCCTGTTCTGTCTTGACTTTGCCAGAAAAATCGAGTTGAGCAGCAACTTCACGAGCATTTGCAAGATGCAATGTCCTTCTTAAAGGATGTCTGTGAGGTACTATTTCATTTAGATGGTGCCTTTTCTGTGTGTTTAAATTACTTATACAACCCTTATTCATTTAAAATTATCAAGCTGTACATACAGACTCCAGCGTCTTTTTAAAAAAATCCAACAATGAGCATTGCAGCTCTTGTAGCAGTGTGTAGAAGTAGACTTTTGTCTTGTTTATAATGACTTCCTTTTAGAGCTATACTGGCATGTGCTTTTGGTTTTCAAAATTCTAATGTGTTTGTGTATAAAGCATGTGTGGCCTATGGGTAGTGGATGTCTTTCCTTCAGTTTTGTTAAAGAGCTTACCTGGATATATACACCATTGAAGATAGGTGTGTTCTACTCACTTAAAACTTTAAATAGATTTGAGTGTCTTTCCCAAAATTGACATCTTTCAGATACCGTTGTAGAGTTTTCCCCTTTCTATCAGCTGTAATTGAGCACTGACATGGTAGACTTCATGTATTACAGAAGCTAAAAACAATAACCTCATGATCAATTGGTAAATTCATCTTATAAAGCAATGACTTGTATCTGCAGCTTTGAAAATTCATCATAGTCTTAAGAGAGCTGCCTTTTTTTGTTGTCAATTTGAAGTTCAGGTAGTCGGTTTTGAAACTGATTGATACTGCATTGCACTTGCTGCCTTTCATGTATCCCTGAATAGAAGATATAACAGCTTAGTAACTTGAGTAGATACACTGCTGGTAACTCCATTTCCCCGTATTGTTTTCATTCCTTACAGCAGTCTCGAATGGAAGACCGTTTAGACAGGCTGGATGATGCTATCCATGTGCTACGGAACCATGCAGTTGGACCTTCTACCAGTCTGCCTACTAGCCACAGTGATATACACAGTTTATTGGGACCATCCCATAATGCACCAATTGGAAACCTCAATTCAAACTATGGAGGATCAAGCCTTGTTACAAATAGTCGATCAGCTTCGATGGTAAATCATGGTCATCTTATATGTAATAATCCCTGTTATACTAATTTTGTTTTTCATGAAATTTTGGAGAAAAGAGTTAGGGATAGGAGTGTCTCTCCTGAATGGAAAGGTAAAAGGAACCTTTTAAGTTTTCCTTTATTGTCTTCAGTAGAGTCATTGGCTCATGTTTGGCCTGTCAAATTCTGCTGTGGCCATATACAAAAAGAAGAAACTTTGTACAGAGATCTTTTAGGTTCAACCAGGTCGTTTTTCCTGATACATAATCATTGGAATGACAGTGTATGCCTTAGGTAGCAAATAGGCCAGGATGACTAGCATACTGGGTAAAGTAAGACTGAGTTGTAAAGGCCACGTCTAGCTGGGACCATATCATAGGCGGGTCATCTCAGCCATTCCAGAGCCTTATCCAGGAGAAGAGCAAGTTCAAGGCCAGTGTGGCAATTTAGTGAGACCCTATTTCAAAGTATAAGGGAGGCTCAAGATGTGGCTCAATGGTAGAGCACTTCTGTAGCATGGATGAAGCCCTAGGTTCAGTCTTCAGAACCACTTTTTAGGGAAAAAAAAACCCTAGTCAGGAAGGAATTTTCTTAATTCAAAAATTTTTTCTAGACTAGAAAAGCTGTTTGTTACTATCTGGAATTTAACTTCAGTTGCAAAAATTTTAAAAGTGAAACTTAATTTGTATGGGTATAAATTTAGCCTCTTTCCCAAATAAAGGAGGAAAACTGGTATAAGGGAGCAACTACGACTGTTAGGTAACTAAGAAAGGAAACTATTTTAGATTAATCCTCTCAGAGTAAAATACTCCATTTTTTTAAAAAACATAAGTCTTTAGAAAGGAAAAAGAATAGACTTCTAAAGTCATATACATCAAAAAATTCTGTATTGAATATCTTGCATTTTTTTTATCCAAATTATCTTTTAAAGATTTATTTTGGGCCTGCTGTATAACTGATACCACCTGTTTTCATGTTTACTGCATGACTTTTAAAGTTCACTGCATGCTACGAAGTGAAACAGATTTTGAGCTATGTGATCAAGGTTAAAACGTGGGTATCACCACAGTGTTTAAGGGCTCCAATGCTGAGGTCCTGGTCTCTGTAGAGTAGCATTGGTTCTCGGTTGCCACATTTGTATGTCTGACTGCCACATATATTCATTTAAGCCTCCACATAAAGCAGCGAACAGCTGCCTGGTTTCTGCCAGTATTTGACATTGGGCCTTGGAAGTTAGGGGTGTTGTTTTCCATTTTATTTTGTTATTGTTTTGTCTTGGGTGTCAGGATATATTAGATTCTTAACTACCTTCTAAATTAGTTTTTGCTGATAAATTAATATAAAAACATTTGTGAATTATTAAACTCGGATATGAATTGTCATTGTCATAACTATTAGAAAAATTTTAGTCAAGCCAGGCTTGGCACATAACTTTAATCCTAGCACTTGAGAGGTAGAGGCAGGTAGATCTCTAAAGTTCTGCTACATAGAGAGATCTTGTCTCAAAAAGAAAAGGGAAAACTTTTAGTGATGTAATAAAACTAGTAACATGGCATTCTACAGCTGTAAATATAGAAACCAAGCAGATTATTAAGTTGCTGATATGTTTGTTGTAGAGTGTCTTGAAAATCATATTCTTTTTTTATTTTTATCAGATATTTTATGTATTTATATTTCAAATGTTATTCTCTTTTTCCCCCTTTTATCCCCCTTCCGCACTCCTCCTTCCATGAAGATGTTCCCCCACTCACCCACTCCCTCCAGGCTCCCTGCTCTGACATTCCCCTACACTGAGGCATTGAGCCTTCACCAGACAAGGGTTTCTCCTCCTATTGATGCCAGACAATACCATCCTCTGCTACATACACAGCTGGAGCCATGGTCCCTCCATGTGTACTCTTTGGTTGGTGGTTTAGTCCCTGGGCGCTCTGGAGAGTCTGGTCAGTTGATATTTTTGTTCTTATGGGGTTGCAAACCCCTTCAGCTCCTTCAGTCCTTTCTCTAACTCCTCCATTGGGGTCCCTGTGCTCAGTCTGATGGTTAGCTGCAAGTATCCTCATCTGTATCAATAAAGCTCTGGCAGAGCCTCTCAGGAGACATCCATATCAGGTCGTGTCAGCAAGCACTTCTTGGCATCAGCAATAGTGACTGGGTTTGGTGGCTGCATATGGGATGGATCCCCAGGTGGAGCAGTCTCTGAATGACCTTTTCTTCAGTCCCTGCTCCACTCTTTGTCCCTGTATTTCCTCCCATCAGTATTTTGTTCTCTCTTCTAAGAAGGACTAAACATCCACATTTTGATCTTCCTTCTTCTTGAACTTCATATGGTCTGTGAATTGTTTCTCGGTTATTCCCAGCATTTGGGCTAATATCCACTTATCAGTGAGTGCATATCATTTGTGTGTTTTTTGAGTGGATTACCTCACTCAGGATGATATTTTCTAGTTCCATACATTTGCCTAAGAATCTCATGTAGTCGTTTTTAATAGCTGAATAGTACTCCATTGTGTAGATGTACCACATTTTCTTTATCCATTCTTTTGTTGAAGAACATTTGGGTTCTTTCCAGCTTCTGGCTATTATAAATAAAGTTGCTATGAACATAGTGGAACATGTGTCCTTCTTATATGTTGGAGCATCTTTTGGGTATATGCCCAGGAATGGTATAACTAGGTCCTCAGGTAGTACTGTGTCCAATTTTCTGAAGAAGTCCACCAGACTGCTTTCCAGAGTGGTTGTACCAGCTTGCAATCCCACCAACAATGGAGGATCTTTCTCTCCACATCCTTGCCAGCATCTGCTGTCCCCTGAGTTTTTGATCTTAGCCACTCTGATTGCTGTGAAGTGGAATCTCAGGGTTGTTTTGATTTGCATTTCCCTGATGACTAAGGATGTTGAAGATTTCTTTAGATGCCTCTCAGCCTTTCTATATCCCTCAGTTGAGAATTTTTTTGTTTAGCTCTATACCCCATTTTTAATAGGATTATTTGATTCTCTGGAGTCTAACTTCTTGAGTTCTTTGTATATCTTGGATATTTGCCCTCTATTAGATGTAGTATTGTTAAAGATCTTTCCCTAATCTGTTGGTTGCCATTTTGTCCTAATGACAGTGTCCTTTACCTTATAGAAGCTTTGCAATTTTATGAGGTCCCATTTGTTGATTCTTGATCTTAGAGCATAAGCCATTGGTATTCTGTTCAGGAAGTTTTTCCCTGTGCCCATGTGTTCTAGCCTCTTCCCCACTTTCTCTTCTCTTATTTTCAGTGTATCTGGTTTTATGTAGAGGTCTTTGATCCACTTGTACTTAAGCTTTGTACAAGGAGATAAGAATGGGTCAATTTGCATTCTTCTACATGCTGACCTCCAGTTGAACCAGCACCAGCACCATTCGTTGAAAATGCTATCTTTTTTCCAGTGGATGGTTTTAGCTCCTTTGTCAAAGATCAAGTGAACATAGGTGTGTGTGGTCATTTTTGGGTCTTCAATTCTATTCCACTGATCTCCCTGCCTGTCTCTGTACCAATACCCTGCAGTTTTTATCAAGATTGCTCTGTAATACAGTGTGAGGTCATGGATGGTGATTCCCCAGAAGTTCTTACATTCTTGTATCTCAGATTGGTCTTGTTGACAGCGTTTCTCCCCTCTTAAACAATTTCTTATCTTCTTGCTATTAATAAGACACTCACTTTGTAACTCCTGCTGGCCTAGAATTCACAAAGGTCTGTCTGCATCTGCCTCCCAATGCAGAGATGTTCTAATGAGGAAAAGCCTCATAGTATTCTACAAAGAGGTATCTTCTAAAGAGTAGTGTGAACCTGGCTCTTTGAGAACACCATCCAGGCCATGGTAGTTAAGCCCAAGCTGTTGCTCGTGCGTATCAAGATTTTGTCAGTTCTTACTATCTTTAGAGGGCACAGGACTGCTAAATAAATTGCCACACAGTGTCTAACTTCTCTACCTTATATGCAATCAGCAGTGCTTAAATTGTAGATGAGATCATACATTGCTATAAGGCTTATACTCAGAAAGTATCTGACACAGTCTGACCCCCTCGGTGAGCCAGTGCTCATCTCTTATCCTCCCAAGGTCAGCTTGTGAGCTGTGAGTCAGAGTTAAGACCAAAGGATGGAATAGCTGGGTGATCATAGGAAGACACAGCCTTGCTCCTCATGTACTCAGGACCCACCTTGTCCTCACAAGATGTTTGATTTAAAGACACATTTTTGTGTCTGTTTCATTCAGCTTCAAGAACCTCTTTTTATTGTCCTTCATGACTGTATTTTCTAATTGTGAAAAGAAAAACTGATTTCAGGTACTAAAACTACTTCTATACTTTTCTTTAACATTAGTTAATATTTGTGTTTGATGTCTAAAAATGTTGTTTGTAAAATGACCAAAGAAGTAATCAGTTTTATTGTAGGATTTATAAAATAATCTTTCTTAAAAACATTTTGCTTTTATTACTACATTTATAACTTAGAGTAGTTATTCTGATAGACAGGTATCTTCAGAAACTCACCAGACCTTTAAATACTATTTTGTTTGTGCAGCGGGTTCATTCTAAGAACATTACTATAGGTGAGCATCCCAACTGTAGGTTTAAATATGATGCTGCTTTCTTTTACTAACATTTGGGAAAAGTTAATCTTACATTGACTGTGAAGGGAAAGAAAGGAATGATAGCTGTCTTCAGCTTTGCATACTGTGTGATCTCTGCCACAGTACTTGCCCTGTGTGGTAAAAATGAGGATTGATTCTTGGGCACGCTTGATGGAAAATACTCCCATATGGAGCCCCGCATGCATCCCTACAACTCAATTCTGACATTGTAAAATAAAGCAGCCTTAAGACAATATTAACACAACTAAATTCTAGTATCATTACTACAGAAATAAGTTCTTTATTTAAAAAAAAAAGAAAGAAAGAAAGATTTATCCATGGGCCTACTGTGTCAGTTCCTTACTTTGATCATAATTTGCCTTATCAGTATAAAATAGGGGTAGGCATAGTTTGGTTTGGGAGTTTGGGTTTTCTTTTTGGTTCTTGTTTTCCTTTTTCTTAATTTTTTTTTCCCACTGTTTGAGACAAGGTCTCAACTATGTAGTCTTAGCTGGCTGGGAATTCACTATGTAGACTGGACTGGCACTGACCTTGAACTCAGAGATCATGCCTCTGCCTCCCAAGTGCTGGAATTAAAGATAAATGCCACCACAGTCAGCTGTTTTAAAAAATAAAACTACTCTGGGTATTTTAAGATGAGCCAAGATGCACTGAAATGGAAGAAAAGTTGATGACATAAATGAAAACAACCTAGCAGAGCATAGACGGAGACAGACCAGTCTGTATCACAAAGTGAGTCTGCAGCTCAGAAAGGTGATAGCAGCAGCTCAGCCTTCCAAGCAGGTAGATCAGTGAGCAAGATCACTGTTAGTATAAAGTTTGTATGCATTATTTAAATAAACTAAAGTCCCTCTTGGTCTGTGTGAGGGAGAACAGACACACCTTTAATCCCAGGAGTCAGAGTCAAGTAGATCTCTTGAGTTCAAGGCCAGCCTGGCATAGATAGAGCAAGTTTCAGGTAAAGAAAAGCTTAGGTCGGGGCATGGTAGTCCATGCCTTTAATCCCAGCACTCAAGAGACAAGCATGCAGGCCTCTGAGTTCTAGTCCGTTAGTCAGTTCTGGTCAGTCAATTGAGGTCAGTGCAGTGGAGTAGAGTCAGTCAGTTCTGTTGAATCTGTGAGCTAAGAGTCCTTGGAGCAGAGTTCAGAGACAATTTTTATAGGAACAGTTTTACAGAGACAAGTTAGACACAGGTGAAGACAAAACAAGCCAGAAGATTAGAACAGATTGCTAAATTGTTAGTTTGAGGCCAAGCAGAACAATTCAGTAGAAGCTGGAAGAAATCAGATTGAATCAGTCAGTTTGGAAAGGAATTTAGGCCAGAACAGCTAAGTTGAACCAGCTAGTCAGAGTTCAGAAAGAACCAGAAAGGGTGAGTTTATTCGGTAGTATACTTCTTAGATGACATCAGGTGAATAAAAGTTACTTTTACAAGAATTAAAGAAGTTTAGTCACAAAGGGCTTTTAACATTTTAACTGTGATAAACATAAAAATCAAATTATCTGAGAGATTAATTATATTTTTTAAAAGAGCTGTGAATGAGCTCCCTCTTGTTTAAAGAATTGGGATAGCCCTCAGATAATCTTTTTAATGTTTGCTTTTAATTTTAAAATTATTTTCATTTACTTAATTTACTACTCTCCATTTATATTTTTTTATTTCTCCATATCTGCCTAAATCAAATATAAAACATGTCTGTCTTAAGCACATTAGTGAGATTTGTACTTCGTTTTAAAATAGGGTTTAGAAATACTGAAATACTGGAATTTAGTTTTAGTTTTACTTTCATTTATTTAATCTAAGAACCACTAACAAGAAGAATTTAAACAAAAACTTTTAAAAAACAAAAAAAAGTGGAATTGTCTGTTTTATTTGGAAATGGTAGAGAGGCTTCAGCAGGGTATACTGCTTATAGTGTGAATGTAAATACCTGTGCCCGTCCAGGTAGCATCCTGCAAGTGTCTCTGTCTTTCACAGAACATGTCCGTCAGACAGTGAGTTCAGCTGCAGACAAACCAGGCAAGATTGAGGTCATTGTGTTTAGTTTGATGCCACTCGGAAAAATTACTGAGATTAACAAAGTGGCCAGACAGTAAAATCCTGAAGAACTGAGTTCAATTCCCTGAACCCACATAAAAATGAAAGGAGAGAAATGGCATAACAAAGTTGTCTTCAGACCTTCAAGTATATACTGTGGTGTGCAGTAATAAGAACATTTTTTTTTAATTCTTAAGAGGTCTTTATTAATACTACAAAATGAATTCTTACCATGGGTCTCTTTCATTGTTACAAGACCTGTGGAAATCTAATATAGACTTTTTCTTAATTACTTTTTGATATCCCTTGAGGGGTTTGATGTCAAGGAGATGGAATAATATTTTATTCTTAGTTGTCTTGGCCTTTTGTCAACTTAACTAAACTAAAATAAAAATCTTTGTGTGGAGCAAGTTGGCTGCACATGTTTGCACATTCATGTGTGTGTGTGTGTGTGTGTGTGTGTGTCTGTGTCTGTGTCTGTGTCTGTGTCTGTGTCTGTGTCTGTCAAAGGACAACCTTGAGGTCAGTTAGTTGGTTTTGGTTTTTAAGACAGGGTTTTCCTATATAGCCTTGTCTGCCCTAGAACTCACTCTGTGGACTAGGCTGGTCTCGAACTCCAAAGATTCACCTGTCTCTGCCTCCCAAATGCTGGAATTAAAGCAGTGCATCACCGTGCCTGGCTTTCTTAATCACTACCTTTTGTTCCAGACGGGACTTTCATTGGTGTGAAACTTCACCATATAGGTCTCTTTATCAGTAGAGTTATATGTATATATTACCACAATTAGCTTCCTATGTGTATTCTAGAGTTCTAACCTCAGGTCTCCACATTTGCAAGGCCAAGTGAGCAATCTTTTCAGCCCTCCTAACTTCAAATATTCTTATATTTTCTTTTGAGCAGGAGTTAATTCTAGCATGGGTTTCCATATTATAGGAATTATGTGTCTGGGTTTCAACTGAATAAAAGAATCATACTTATAACTACACCCCCCCCACTGTTTCTGTTCATTTTTTTTCCCTAAATGGAAACCTCTAAATTTTTTGTTTTCATTAAGTTCACTTTTAAATAATTTTTAAGAATTTAGATATTGTTTTTAAATTTAAAAGTACCTTGAATTTTTTGAAAATAACAGAGGTTATACACTTAAGGAAATATAAGGATTAAGGAAACAACAAAGCCAGCAGTATATTTTTAAACAGTGTATATATAAAAATCTTTAATCAGCCTATAAATAACAGCTAAATTAAAACAATCAACAAATAGTACAAATGAACAATTTATTAGAACAGAGTCAGATAACTTTATATTAAGAAGGTTGAAGTCTGTTCTTTAATTCATCAACTAATTAGATTTAACATTTTTCTATTGAGTACTAAAGTCACTGGCCAGATTAAATGAAAAGAAGTCTGTTGTAAGTTATTCCACAGAAGTCAGGCTGTAAACCTATTGTGAAGGTTCAGCATGCAAGACTAAGTCATTTAGTGGGTTGGGTCTTTTAATCTGAAATGAGGTTCTTATAGGAATTGAAGTTTAAAACATAGCAGGCCTACAGTTTTGCCTTCCTGCTATTCCTCCAACAGTAGCAGCCTGTCAGCTGTATGCTAACAAGTTGAACAATTAAAATAGTCCTATCTGCCTGGCCCACAGGCTCTGGGTGCAGACAAAGAACTGTTTATACACCTGTTGTTCATGTAGACAGCCATGTCAGTGTGAAGCCACAGATTAAAGGAAGGATGTTGGAGCCAGGGTGGGCAAGGGTTAAAGAGAACTATAAAAGCTGTGGAAGTCAAATTCTTCAGAAAATATACGAGGACCATTTGCAAAGGGAATCAAGTTACCTAGAAAAAGTTTCTGCTGGCTGCATTAACATGAGAAATGCCTGACTTCAAGTGTCCTACTAGTCTGAATCCATTTTTTAAATGTTTATATTTTTATTACATATGCCAATTAAAATTTTTTTGGAGACCAGTAATGTGAGTTCCTGTAAGAAGTTATTTGGACTGTTCTATTGAGGCTAGCTTTATACTCCCGTTCCTTCCTTATTTTCCTTAAGGCAAGGTAATGACCCTTTGCTGTGAAGTCTTTTCTCAGGAAGAAAAAGGGTCAGTAGAATACAGTTTTATTATTTAAGGTGCTTGAAAGGGTTTTTGTTTTGTTTTAATGGTACTATTAAAATAAAAGGAAATGGGAGTTCAGCAGATACATTGTCTCTGAACAGAATTCTGTGGTTACAGCTCATCCTGGGTTTCTCTTGTATAATTCAAAGTGATATTTAAAGTTTATAAAGTTATAAGGCCATTTCCTTTGTTTTCATTGTAATTTATAATATTAGTTAAAAACAGTTATCAGGGCTGGAGAGATTGCTCAGTGGTTAAGACCACTGGCTGCTCTTCCAGAGGTCATGAGTTCAGTTCCCAGCAACCACATGGTGGCTCACAACCATCTGTAATTGGATCCAATACACTCTTCCTGGTGTGTCAGTGGCAGCATGCTCATATACATAAAATAAATAAATAAATCTTTTTAAAAAGATTTTAAAAATTAAGTTATCTCTTACCAAAATTCTAAGAAGTTTTAGTGTACAAAACATGCAGAAAGTCCAGCTTCTGCTTTATTTCACAGAGGTTGCGTAAGCTACAATTCCTCTGTAGTATTTCACCTTTAAAATAGGCCCATGCTTCAAATTAGCATCTATATATTGTATTTGGCTCATAACTCTGCAAAATGGGATTTCTTTATTCTTTATTTGGGGGTGGAGGTTGGGGGTAGGGGGCAGAAGTTAACGTCTGACATCTTACTGCCTGGCTTATATATATTAAGGCAGGGTCTCTCACTCCGACTCAAGCCTTGCCAACCCAGCTGCTCTGGCTGCTGTCTTACTCTGGGGACCTCTAGCCTCTGTCTTCCTTACCCTGAGACTACAAGCTGCTGCCATACCACCACCACCACTACCCCCAGCCTTGTGTGGGTGCTGGGGATCTGAACACCCAAGTCCTCAGGCTTTGGTGGCAAGACCTTCCACCCTGAGCCACCTCATCAGCCCCTAGAGTAGGATTTCCAAGTGGCCTTCCTTTCCTCTTAGACCACTCGGTAGTCAGTATGAAGAAGACACTAGTAAGTGTTAAGGACAGACTTGACCAGGATGTCTTTACGACAGTCACATGACAAAATTGAAAGTTTTCCTTTAATAGCCTTTCTCCACCGACTATTAGGTTTTTCTGGAGTCTTTAATGGGGACAGAGGACCTGTCCAACATTTTCAAAGATGGGAAGAGGTTGAAAGTCTGCATCATTGCTGTGGCCTTCAATGCTTTAATGTATGATTCCAATGCATGGTGAAATTTATATGTTGGGGGAGGGGCAGTTCAGTCTTGAATATCCAAAGGGAGTGGTGGCAGAGTAATTCTCAGTGGAGACTAATCCTCAGATAATTTTGATAGTAGCTGTGCAGTACATTAAAGATAAGGATAAAGAACAAGAATTCCTTTAGAAGTGTGGTCGATAGCTGCCTAATATATTCTAATCAGACCCATTGCCAAATAGCCTGAAACTCTGCCTTAGGTTCTTTTATTTAGCTTACAGGAAAACAAAGGATGAACCCATGTATCAGGGTAAAATCCAGTCATAAGACATAAAAACTACACTAATTACTTGAGGTAGTCGATGCTTGACAACTTGTTAAAGCTGAAAGATCTTTGGGAAAACAGTAGTTTTATTTAATCCAGGCAGTAAACTATTTAACTGAAGCTTAATATTCTAGTTGACAAGTCTGCTACTGTTCTAGGAAAAAGCTTTATTTGTAACATGTTTCTCCTAAAATAGTGCAGTATCTAATGATTGGTGTTTGTGTGTGCTTTACTTTCTCATTTGGGTCAGCTACAGCTTGGGTTAAGTTTGTTTGAAGCTTAAGAATAGATATGGGAATTTCATTGTCCAGGGATGCAAAGCCTTGGTTTGCTTTAGGCTTGCCTTGCAGGCCAGAGGGAGGGAAGATAAGCTGCTGTATATGTGGGGAGATGCAGTTAGATGAATACCATTAGTATTCGTGCAGGACTCGTTCACTCAGCACAGGAGCAGGTTTGCACAGGAGGTTTCCAAGTCTGTGGGGCTCTCCGGGGCCAAGGCTTGTTATCTCTCTGGTAGCTTGTTTGAAGCCCTCTGGTGGTATTGTAGCTAGAAAGTGGAATTTACCAGCAGCCCTTTGGCTCTTCCTAACTACACTCTGTGGAATACAAATTTTGAAACTTATTTTTGGATTCAAATATTTTACTATCAAATATTTTGAAATGTTCACCGAAATTCAGAAAAAGTAACACCCCAAAAAAAGAGTTGTTAAATGTAGATTAATACTACTCTATAAATTCCTGTATAAGACTTATACAAAACAAAATGAAGTAGTGCATGCCTGTAATCCTGGCTATTCAGAAGTAATCCTAGCTATTCAGAAGACTGAGGCAGGAGAGTCACTTGAATTAAGGATTTCAGGATCAGACCGCCAGCTGGCCTACCACAATAAAATAAAATAAAATAAAAATTGGCCACTGTTGATTTCTTTCTGATTATTTTCACTTTAGGTCGGAACTCATCGGGAAGATTCGGTCAGTCTCAATGGCAATCATTCGGTCCTGTCTAGTACTGTTGCTGCCTCAAACACAGAACTGAACCATAAAACACCAGAAAGTTTCAGAGGTGACTGTTTTGTCATTTTTGACCACTAGTTTCTGACAAGTTCTTTCTGGCTCTGCATAATGGACTTTCTCTTGCCTCCAGAAGGTTTCATACAGCATAAACCTGAGGGGCATTTACCCTCTGCTCTAGAAAGCTTTGAGTCATCTTGATGGAAACATGAATCTAGTCTTAGGCTTTATGTTTCCTTTGCCTCTTTGGTAGGTGGTGTACAAAGTCAGTCTGGAAGTGTTGTTCCAACGGAAATCAAGACTGAAAACAAAGAAAAAGATGAGAACCTTCATGAACCTCCTTCATCAGATGACATGAAATCAGATGATGAGTCCTCCCAGAAAGACATCAAAGTCTCGTCGAGAGGCAGAACGAGGTATGTGTCAGTGTCCAGCCCTTAGATGGCTTGTGTTTTCCCGGAAGAAGGAAAGAAGGCTTAAGACACACATTGGTAATAACCAGCTACATTCTAGTGCTAGCCTGCGGTGCTTTGTTGTTTTGTTTTTAATCTATATTTACCCATTCCATCTTCACATCTCTTTGTGCCTTCATATAAAAAAGAACCGCCTATTGTTTCTTAGTTGCTCATAGTTTATAAAAAAGACAATGAAAGGACAGGTTAAACTGATATGTTGCATGTCTCCCAGTAAATATTCGCTCTGTTAAAGAACTAAGTATATGGCAAAATCTAGAGTGGTCCATGCAAGCACCAGCCTGTTGCTTATTACGTGTTATTAGAGGTTACCATATGCTTGTGTTTCGTTCCTCTGTGGCTGGGTTTGCTTTACATTGGCAGAACTGAGTAGTTGCTACTGTTACCATTTGTCTCACAAAACAGGAACTATTTACCTTTTGGTCCTTCATAGAGATTTGCTATTCTCTAATTTGAGTAGTAATTTGAGAAAAATATAGAAAAGAAAGTGTTCCAAATAAAGTGATACTCTTAGGAAGAGTTTTCTAGAAATTG
Source organism: Rattus rattus (assembly GCF_011064425.1). Taxonomy (NCBI): domain Eukaryota; kingdom Metazoa; phylum Chordata; class Mammalia; order Rodentia; family Muridae; genus Rattus; species Rattus rattus. The sequence continues at coordinate 66,147,657 of NC_046161.1, read as the reverse complement.
AACTTGATTTTTTTTCCAGGCATGAATTTAGTCCCATTAATACATTAGTTTCTAATTTGTGTATCTTCCTTCAGACTTTTTGTTTTAGTTTTACACTAAAATTAAGTAATTTTGTTTGTGCACACTCATCTGTAGTATTGATTTTCAGACATTGTAACTGGACTGTTCTTGATATCATGATCCCCCTGCCTCAGTCTCCAAGTGCTGGGATTACAGACATGATCAGCGAAGCCCAGCGTGACTTAGTGTATTTTCAGTGCCTCCTGTTTTATGGTATATGAGTCATTTATCAATGATGTATCTATCATATACAGCCATTGATATTTAAAACACCCACTTTGTGTGCTAGATTATAAGGTAGATGAGACGCAACGATAGAACTAACAATCCATCCATGACCCTTTCTTCCAGTTACACACCTAACAAAGAATTTCTTTGCTTTGACATTCTCATAGCTTTCAAAGCCTAAGTGTCTCTCTTGAGAAAAACGAATCTTGGCAGTGCTATGGTTTTAGTATGCATTTTACTCACATGAAGAATGTAAATGAGAAAGTAAATTCAGTCAGGGAATTCTGAGACCACTTCTTCTAGGCAACCTAGCTCATGGTTTTATTATTCTGAACAAATGTTAACAGATAATTTGCATCCCTCTCTGCATGTCCATTAGAAATCAACAGACTTCCACTGTAAAGGGCCGGAGCAGACTCTTACAGTTTTATGGGCCACATTGTCTCTTTGACAGCTATTCAGTTCTACTGTTGTAGTACCAGATAGCCAGGCTGTCCTTCAAAAGGATCTTTTTATTCCAATTCCCCCTGGTTTTTTTTTCCATCATCGTAGTTACCTATGTTTTGAGACCCTCTGTGTCTTGTCGTCTCTCCTTGGTGTAATAGGTAGCTGCCTGAGTGTTTCTAAGCAGGCACACTGTGCCAGTGCTCCAGCACGCAGGACGTTTGAGTCAGTGGGGCTGCTATTGCTCCTGAATCTGTAGAGTAAGGGTGGAACTTGTGTTGAACTAGTCCTGGTGTTGCTGATCTTGGATCCAATCTGAATGTAGTAGAATTTAGTTTTGTTTCTTATTTACAAATAATTTGCTTTCTTGGTAAAAATATGTGATGAAAATGTATTAAAATATATGTGGGACAGTTTAACTAAATGACTATTCAGGTACATTGAAGAAAGGAAAGGAATATCCAGTCACATTAAGTACAGCTGTTGCTCCTGTCTAGTAGGGATTATAATTTCTGTTCCACCATTATAATTCATAATTTGGCACAAGCAGCATATCTATAGAGAAGCTCATAAACACTGTTGCTGCTCTTTTCTAGCAGTACCAATGAAGATGAGGATCTGAATCCAGAACAGAAAATCGAAAGGGAGAAGGAAAGGCGGATGGCTAACAATGCCAGAGAGCGCCTGCGTGTGCGGGATATCAATGAGGCATTCAAGGAGCTCGGCCGAATGTGTCAGCTTCATTTGAAGAGTGAGAAACCACAGACAAAACTTCTCATTCTTCATCAAGCCGTGGCAGTCATCCTTAGTCTAGAACAGCAAGTCAGAGGTAAGTCAGTCCAGCAGAGACAGGCAAACGTTTGTTAACCGTGCTTTGCTTAGGCAAGTCGTGCGACAGGTCTCTGAATATGTCTCTGCCATGGGAATCCAACTCTCCCTGTAGTTCTGAGACTCGGTATCTACAGACTTAGAGCTTCCCACAAACCTGTAGAGACCAGTCCTGGGAAATGTGGCAAAGAACAAACAGCATTAGCCTCCCGGAAGCTTGGAGCCAATCTGCTCCTATGGCCTCAGTGTCTGTCCTCACTGTTAAGTTTACTTGCCTAGACCTGCCCTCCTCACTGCACTGCCGAATTCCCTCCTTCTCCCTCCATCGGTTGTTCCCATGTGCTTTACCCTGAATTCTATAAATGCTGCTGGTTAGCAGCACATCTGTGACCTTTCCACCCGTGTCAGGAGGTCTCAGGGCCACTTTACTGATCTCTATTAGAAATTCCATGAACGTCTTGGGTATGTTTAGTTTGAAAGAGCTCACACTATTGACTGAGACAACCATCCTACTTACTACTTCATAAAGTCCGATAGGATCCTGAAACTCTTTAAACGTTATAGTTTAGTGTGCACTTGTCTCAACACCTCTGCTGGGCGTTATCAGATAGTGGGAACTTTGCCCTGGACCCTCCACCCTCTAGATATGTTTTAGAAGTCCCTGATATGTTTTATCTGCAGCCTTTTTGCAAGGAATTAAAAAATGTGGCTTTGGGCTACAAGTCTGCATTTTTGTTTGTGAACACTCTCCTGTTTGTGTTAGATATCTAAATGTTTGTACTGGGTAGGCAGAGTAGGCAGGTGCCTGAAAGCTACACCATTACCATTAGCTAGAAACTCATTTCTCTGTCCATCCAGCACATTTGACATAGGGATGGTGCATAGTCATCCTGCTCCTACAGTCAGGTGTGTTCTCGTCCTGTTCAGAACTCTAATCAGGAGTGATAGAGAAGATGGCCCATGACAGATTACAGCCTCCTCTGATACACAGGCTGGCACAGGAACGTTGTCCTGCCTTCACCAACCATTCTCAGGCCATTCATACATACCCTTTCTGGAACTGTGTCTGAATGGACATCTGACCCCACTCTGAGACAACGGGGCCCCTTTGAGGAAGTCCTGGGTATATTCTTCTCCTTTCAGCCTATCTTTCGTTCCCCTTTGATTTCACCAGCACTTCACTGTTAACACCACCTTCTCTATCTGCTTAGAAGTCTGAGTGATCAGCAAAGGTGCCAGAACGCATTCCTGTGTAACACCTTTTCATTTCTGCCATGCATTAGAGCTAGAAGACAGGGTTGGGTTTTTAAAACTTTTGAGAGTGGAGATACCTAGCCTCAAATGTAAGCCATTAAAATGAAAAATGTTTAATTACTTGAAAAATGTCTCATTCACAGGTGGACCTTGTTCATTTGCAACTTTGCAGGACTTTGCAGCAGTCCTCTGCAGGCACTTAGAGCAGAAAAACCAACTCTTAGAGGATATCCAGGCTTGTCCAGATACTTACTAGCCTACCTCATAACTAACGTGTTATGAGTATAGTTCTGACTTTTTCACGTGTTATGAGCTGTCTAAGTCTAAGGAATTCTTCACTGATGAGAGAGAGATGAGTGAACTTCAGACACACTGAACTCCAACTGTCCTAAAGATTGCTTTGATCCCAGGAAGGCCTTTTCTTCCATTTTCAGACTATTCAGCATGAAATCCATCTTTTATCCTTTTTTTTTTCTCCATTAATTGTTCTACTTTATAGCCTGATCAGGGTCCCCCTTCCTTCCTCTCCTCCTCCACCTTACTCCCTTCTCCCCATTCCCCCTCCCCTACTCCGGAGAAGGAGAGGCCTTCTATGGGTACTCACCCACCCACTCACCCAGGTACATTTAGTCACAGTAGGCCTGAGCTCATCCTCTCCCACTGAGGCCAGACAAGGCAGCCCAGCTAGAATAAAGGGATCCAGAGGCCTACAACAGAGTCAGACAGCCCCCTCTCCAATTGTTAGGGGAGCTACTTGAAGAACAAGCTGCACGTGTAAGGGGCCTAAGTCCAACATGCATACTTATTATTTGGTAGTTTAGTCTCAGAGCCCTCATGAGCCCAGGTTAGTTTACTTTGTAGATCTTCTTGTGGTATCCTTGACCACTTCAGCTCCCTCATTCCTTTCACTCTTCCACAAGACTCCTGAGCTCCACCTCATTTAGCTGTTTCTGTCAGCTGTTGGATGAAACCTCTCAGAAGACAGTCATGCTAGGCTCCTGTCTACAAGCATAGCAAAATATCATTAATAGTGTCAGGGGTTGACAGAGCCTTTATCTTACAACTCCTTGAAACGCATTCAGATGCCCTCTGCCCCATATCTCATCAGCTCCCAGTGCCAGTATCTAATCCTTGGCAGTGTCTTCTAAGCTTAGTGCAGTTGTCTTTGCCTAGACTGTATCTACAGCAGTTAGGATGTTTGATAACATGTCCATTTAGGAACACCTGCAGTCCTGAGCCAGCAGTTTCTGTAAAAACTTTGTTTACCTGGCTTAGTATCTGACCAACCCCAACCTTGAGCCTCCTAGCAGTCCTAGGGCTAGCAGTCATCCTGGGGTTCTCCAGATCACTTTTTGTGCTTTGTTATTCATTGTACAAAACCCCATCTGATCTCTGCCCTTGCCTTTTAAGCATTTACATTGTCACAATGATGGCCATTTCTCTTCCTAGCAAATTTTATTGTGGTCCTCAAGTTTGTATTCTCATCTTACACAAATTCAGTGAGGTTATCAAACACTTCTTCCTCCCAAACTCATTCACACATCAGCTCATTCAGCTCACCGTTTTGGATCAGAGTGGAGGAAAATGCAGAGTGGTGGTTCTTAGGTCTAGCAGACACCAGAATCATCTGAGGTCTTCTTTCAAACATGTGTCCAGACCCCAAACCCAGGATATCGATTTTCAAGGAGATGATCCAACATGGCAGATAGTGTACTGACAATGCTTCACTCTTTCCTTTACCCATTAAAATGAATTAAAATGGTATTAATGCAAAAAGACAGAAGGACAAAAATAAGCATAGGGTGGAAAGTCGGTAACAGACAAGCTTATTTCTAAGGCTCACACACATGTGTCTCAAGATTAGCATTTAACATTATGCTAAAAAGAATGGTTTAAAGGTGACTGACCATAGGTAGAACCAGCAGGATGGCTTAACTGTTAAAAACAAGAGCCTGACAACTGGAGTTTTACCCCTGAAGGGTACCACCATGGTGGAAGGAGAAAACCAACTCCGTAAGGGACACACGTACACACCTGAATGTACATATACAATGAATAAATATGTTTAAGACCTGAGGATAAAGAACATCATCATGAGATTTTAACACACTAGGTTTAGAAGATTATCCTAAAACTTATAGGGACAAAACTTAAGTCATCTAGAAACAAAGAAACAGGATTCCTGTGATATAAACTTGGGACATTTTTAGATTCTTGAGACAGTAGAGGAATGCCTTCACCACCTGCCGCCATGTATATCTCAGAAAGCATTTGGATCATAGACTTGCCAATAGGCACACACACAGGAAGAACACAGCTGTGGGACCCAGGAAAGCTCTTGCATAGGCAAATCAGTTATGGAACACCGTGTCAGCTTACCGGCCTAGAGGGTGCTTACGTATGGGTAAAGAGCTTCAGGGAAAGAACACGAAACTCATGAGTAATACAATGTATTTGAGGGTTTATGAAAACATACTGATAAGCATTTTTGTTGGTATGTTACAACATTGAGGAACAGTATTAAAAATGGAGGAAAAAAAGAAGTCAGCTGTTAACTAGAAGAACAGCTATATGAGGGAACTATCACTAAAATTCTTGTCTCGGCATGTATTTCCATGGAGTCATAATAGCCTAGATAATTTGCTTTGCCATAGTAATGTAAAGGAGTGACTATTGAATTAGCCAAAAATTCAGTAGATAAAACTCTTGATGAAAATACAGGAATCTGGTTCCACTTAGATTTGTAACAGACCTTCCTGGCTATGTAACACATTGGCCAGGGCTACTCATCACATCAAGGATATAAGATAGTAGCATAGGCCTTTGGAGCTGCTGCTGCTGCTGCTGCTATCAAAACTGTGGACACTTTAAGTAGAGTCTGCTAGAATAGTCTCTTTTTTCCAGTCCTAACTATTCTTTGTCTGACTCTCAGAGTCTACAAGATCTTGCCTAACATGTCAAGCTGGAGGCTCTGGTTCTTCTCAGCTATTACATTATACCCCTTAGGTCTTATTATGAAAAGAGTCATACTTAGCTCAGAGCAGTGGTCCACTAGAAGAGAAATAAAAACCCGTTCCCTTTGAAAACCTTCAAGTCTCACTTTGTTGACATTCTGATTTACCCTTAGTCTCTGGTCCTGGACCATTGTCTCAACAATTCCATGATACCTCTCAAAAGACAAACTCTTCCTCTTAGAGACAGTTTCCTGTTGAAAAAGCAGCACTTGGGTTATGTGTGCATCTGAGTGCATGAGCATGCATGAGACCGTGAGTTCATCCCAGAACTACAAAAAGGGAAAGAAAGTCATTGTTGTCTTTTAAAGATTTATTTTGAATTATGTATATGGGTATGTGCATGTGAGTGCCGATGGCCAAGGAGGCCAGAGACGTTGGATCCCCCAATGAGTTACTGGTGGTTGTAAGCCACTCTGTAAGAATGGTGTATGCTCCTAACCACTTAGCCCTCCTTCCAGCCTCATGTTGATATTTTTCATCTAAATGACAAACGTACCATTTGTACTTACTAGGAATCCTTAGTAAGTAAAGACTAAAGTACTTCTCTTCTTTCATTAATTCTCCTCATAATCGTATAGGTTTTATGTATTTCCCCTAAATGGCAGGGTCTTAGAGAAGCAGAGTATAAACTGATACTGTATCATTCTGTGTCAGTTGTAATTCATAGAGTCAACTGAGTTTACCATAATAAACCCTTTTCTCTAAGATGTGAGCACTATAATGTATACATTCAAATACACTTACCTTCCTTAGGGGAAACATTAACAAAGAGAGCTGTGCTATGAGCATTGAGTCAAGCACCCATTTCTAGAAAATAAGACATTTTAAAAATGCAATATCTTCTGGGCTTAGTGGTACATATCTTTAATCCAAGCACTTAGGAGGCAGAGACAAGCAGATCTCTTGAGTTTGAGGCCAGCCTGGTCTACATAGTAAGTTCCAGGGCAGCCAGGCTACATAGTGAGTCCCTATCTCAGAAAAAACAATGCAATTTCTATGAATATTATATTTATTACAGATTAGTTCTAAATGGTCTCTTTATAAATTGATGTGTGTGGCACTTGACCTCCTATAGCATAGGCTTATAACAGAAACAAAATATACCTATGCTGACTTTTCCATTTCTAAAGATATATTAATGTTTTATATATGTGGGTCTTTGTCTGTATTTACATCTACACACCAGAAGATGACATCAGAGCATGTGTATCTACAATTATAGACAATTTTGAGCCATCATGTGGGTGTTGAGGTTTGAACTCTGGGTCTCAAGGAGATCGACCAGTGTTTTTATTACTCTGCTAACTCTCCAGCCCCACCTTTTCACTTCTTATGGTAGCCCCTGTTCATATGACTTCTCAGAGACATACATGTACATCACACATCACATCTTGGCTGTCTTCTATAAGAAGTTTTAGTGCCTTCCTTGTTATACCACAACCACAGAAAGAACTCTGTCATCTTGTTCTATGTTGTTAAAAAAAAAAAAAAAAGGCATAGATATCTTGCTTATAACAGTTTTTACATAATTTTTGTTTCTATTATAAGCATATGCTATATCAGAATAGGAAAGGAAGAAATGCCATAGTCATCTGCCTCCCTTGTATCATGTGTTTTCTACAAAGGAATAGTTTTCTGAACTGGTAAATTTGAGGTACAGCACAGATATCTTTCTAGGTACAAGTTGTGTATCAGGCCTTTATATCAATTCAGTATACTCTGTCATAGCATGACACTAAGGAGAACTTGATTGACAAATAATAGCACTTGCCTAGATTAACATGTTAATTTCAAACAAGTTAAACCCTAAGAGACTAAATAATAATTAAAAAAATAGAGAAAATACAAAGTCGTTATCAAGAATTCTGGCATCTCATTTAATACTACAAGTTTTAGTATGAGCATAGCAGGGCTGCTTCTGTAAATTAGATTAATATAAAAATGAAGTTAGAGCTTGATCATCCTCACAGAAAGAACAACAGCAATTCGTTGAGTGTAAGACCTTAAGAAGATAAGAAGTTAGAGGCTAGCCTGGGTAACAGACACCAGTCAGGCCTAGAGATTCAATCTCATTGCCACTTGCCTGACCCTCCAGCCCTAGTCCCTTGGTTTGCCTTCTTTCATAATGAACCAGTTCTCTCCTTCTGCTATAGAGAGGAACCTCAACCCCAAAGCAGCCTGCCTTAAGAGAAGAGAAGAAGAAAAGGTCTCTGCTGCGTCAGCAGAGCCACCCACCACGTTGCCAGGAACCCATCCTGGGCTTAGTGAGACTACCAACCCTATGGGTCATCTGTAAACATCAGCCAGGTGAGTGTGGGTCTGGGAAGGAAGTCAAGGATATTACTTCATTTTAACCATTTACAGTGGTCAGAGTTCAGACCAGCGCTCTCTGGCAGGCCCTGGGATTGTAAAAGTCAGGAATAATTGGTTAAAGTTATATAATTTGGAATACAATGATCTATGGTCCTTCCTGTTGTCTTATCAAAGCCAGTACCATTTTAGACCACATTACTGTTTAAATCATTTCAATAGCTTATGGCTCATAAAGAAGTGCCAGGTCTGAGTCAGCCTGTGTGCTCATGCTCCAAGAAGAGAGCATCACAGTAACTCCTTTCTCAAATCGCCCCTGCTCCCACCCTCGCTCCACATTCTCTGGTCACAAGTACTGGGCCCAACTCTTCTCTGTAAGACTTTTACTGTACACAAGGATCACCTGGATCCTTGAACTGAGATACGTGTGAAATGCAGTGCTCTTCTGAGTGAGTTGAACACACTCTGGTACCCACTGATGGATGAGTGCAAAGGTGTGAGGTGATAATCCCAAAGTAGCCCTTTCCCTGCTGGAGTTTTACTTACAAAGGCTTAGTTGCAAAGTTAATGTTTTAGAAGCTGATCAGTGTGAACTATAATTAAATATTTTAAACTAGCATTTTAGCTAGCAGCATGGACCAAGAGTAGAACTGGTGATTTTATTTTTTGGAATGTTGGAGTTTTTTAGACAGGGCTATCCTGTGTAATGCTCTCTGGCCCAGTAGACCAGGCTGCCCTTGAACTCACAGAGATCTGCCTACTTCTACCTCCCAAGTGCTGGGATTGAGGGCATATGCTACCACTCCCAACCATAACTTCATTTTTATAACCTGTCTTAAGCATTATATAGTTATTTTCTTATATTTTTCAGCAGATTCAAAATAGTAGAGGCAAATGGATGGAAGCAGGAACAATACCAAATGTAGTTTCTCATTTTGAGGTACAAATCTGGAACTTGATAGAATAGTAGCTCTTTTATGTCAGATTTGGTTTATGCCACCACTGCTAGGATCAAATTAGACTACAGTGAAAGGGGAGAACAGGAAGAAAGGTCAGTATTCAGGTAGTCAGTTCTCACTGTAACAGCAGCTTCCTGGGGGGAGCTCTAAACCACTGTCCCACAAACATCTGCAGTCATCCTGTAGTCAGAGTCCTCAGGCAAGAGCTGCTGAATTCACACTCTAAAAGGCAAGCCACTGCCCTGTATTCTATAGAAAACAGAATCTAGGCAAGTAACAGATCCATCTTATAAATAAATGTTGGTGTCTTTAGATTAAAAACACACCACTGTTTCTCAGGGCAGAGGTGACTTTTTAAGTTGATAGATCTAGAAGAGCAGTAGTGAGAAACAACTTTATACAAAGCTCAAGTGCTAAGTTTCCTTCCAACTGTGAAAAGAACTTACAGTCAGCATCACTCTGGACTCAGAGCCTGTCTTACTCCTACCTACTGTCATTCTCTCTTAGTTACCTCCAGATCTTTACATGTTGCACTGCCTGCTGTGTTGGGATCTCTAGCCTTATCTTTCTATATAATGTGGAAATATTCTCACTGAAGGGCCCAGGAGATGTCTCAGTGGTTGTAAATGCTTGCCATGCAAACTTGACAGCCTGAGTTCAATCCCCAGTATGCACACGATGGAAGGAAAAACCTACTCCTTGAGGCTGTCTTTAGACCACCACAGACATGCAGTGGCAAATGTGCTTCTGCACTTGCACTAATAGTAATAATAATTTAGGGAACATACAAAAAATGTTCTAACAATTCGCCACCAATGTAAAACCAAGTAGCTTTTAATAGTTTTCTATCCCCAAGAGTATCACTGTTATCAAACAGTATTGACTATCATCTGATAAGGAAGTGAAAGTATGATTTTTCCTAAACTGTCCACTATAAGGGGTTATAATGGCATTTTTCAGGGTTGTTTATATATACATTGTAATGGGAACATATGAATGTATAAAGTTTTAATTAATAAGATAATTTCTTAAATTCTTTTTTTTCTTCACCCTGAGACAGGTTTTCTCTGTGCAGCCCTAACTACCTATAACTTGCTCTGTAGACCAGGCTGGTCTCAAACTCACAGAGATCTACCTGCCTCTGGAGTATGGGGATTAAAGACATGCATCATCACTGCCCATCTATTTCTTAAATTCTTTAGATAATACTTAGTGAGAACCTACAATGGACCAGTAGCTGAGACTTACTAACTTTCTGTTGAGACGAAATGAATATAAGTCATTAGCCTAACATGGTGGACCGGGTACAGCAGTGAGAATGCTGTGATCACACGGCTGAGCAGTCAGTGGGTAGACTCTAAGGTCAGGGATTGCCCGCTCACCTGCTCCACAGGGAAGTTTGCATAATCAGCTGACTAAGCTGATGTATAAAGCCTTAATCAGAAAGTTCCCTATACACACAGTAAAATTCTTGCAATCACAGACTAGTCCCTTTCCTTGGAAGTTTCACTTTCTGCATTCCCAGTTACATAGAGCCAACAGTAATCCATTAACAGTTTGCAATGAAGGCTGGACGTGGTGGCACATCCCTTTAATCTCAGCACTCTGAGGCAGATGCAGGGATTATGAGATCTAAATTAGCCTGGTCTTCATAGCAAATTCCAAGCCAGCCAAAGATAGATAACGAGACTCTGTCTCAAAAAGAAAATTTAGATTTAAAATGTTATGGGCTCTGTTTTATTGTTTATTGTTGCCATATTTTACTATGCCCAACTTTATCCTGAGCATTTATGTATGGAAAAAAAATCATAGTGCAAGTAAGATACCGTGCAGAGTTTCAGGCATCCAGTGAGGATCTTGGGCCATAGCCCCTCAGCTCAGGAGGGACTTCTGATATCTTAAAGGTTCTTTAGTAAGTCACTTGAACTAACTTAGCACAAACCTAAGTATAATGAACAATAACTAGGATTTGGAGAGGTGTGTTGTTTTTAACTATTGTTATATTTAATAATTAAATATACTAACTGTCCTCTTCTCTCTCTGACACAGTTCCAGAGTCATCAGTAGGCTAGATAGAAGGTGACCTCTCCTCATAAAGATTTGGACAACTCAGATTATCTGAAGACACAAACCTGGCAGGAGGGAGAAGAAAAAGCAAAACACTTGAAACAAGAAACTCATATGTAATCCTATGATCAAAGCAACTGGTCAACACTTCCATCAGAAGTGAGGATAGGAAGCTCATCAGAGAACGTCGGCCCGTGAGGTGTTTGCAGCGTATCATTCTGCTGTAAGCAATGTGTCGCTTCTGCACAATCAGAGACTGTCTCATCTCTCCACTCAACGTGGAAGTTGCCTTGTGCCTAAACTGAATTGACAAATGCATTGTAACTACAAATTTTATTTATTGATATGGAACTGTGAGGTCTACATATAAAGGGAAAAGTTCATGTGGGAAGCTGATGTACACTCAGCTGATGCCAGCATTGTTAAAGCTGTTCACAGAGCAGTGGCAACCATTGGCCCTTAGCATTCCCGGCATACCTGTTAGTGTCTTAAAAAGGAAGGGAGTCCTTTGTTGCCCTCTCCGACCTTCGCCATATGAATAGTGTTTTCCATGAAATAGGAAAATATTACTTGGTATAGCATTTCTCTCTTGTTTTTTTTCACTCATTTTTATTTTCTCTTTGTGGGTGTTATATTTGATCTGAGTCTGCATAGTTTATGGTCACAGTACAGAACCCTCCTTACAGCCCTGTGTGCTTTGTTCATGTCCCTGAAGTGATAAGCAGGCACCATCTGTGACCATAGCCTAGCTAAGATTTTTGAAAGGGGAAGTTTTTGTTCCCTGGATTTGCCCCCAAATAAACATTGCTTTATTTCTAATAATCACTAAGACTTTTCAGGCTTCTAGGTTTCATAGTAAAGCTATAATAGCAAGAAGTGTAACTTACAAAGGAGAGTCTACTTTTTAGGAATTGCTTTGTTCCGAGCAGTAAGTACTACACAATATAGTACTTGTAAAGTGTTAGCTGTTAAGTAAGCACAAAATGCATTCAATACAATACAAAGATGACTTTTCGTGGTGAGCGTAAGAAAACCCGGTAGTCACCGGGACAGGCAGTGTGATGAGTGCACTCAACCACTCTGAGGCTAATTACCTATGGAATCCAAGAGCAATGGTCACATTTCCTTATCCTAGCTTTACTTCTCTGTCCTTTGAGTGGCTGGTCAGTGGGGGCTAGGGTAGGGGGGTGACTTAATCACCTACAACCACCTGCCCCCGCCCCAAGAAGAGCCAGATTAGCACCGAGCTGTCCCTATCAGTCCATCTTAGCATTGTGCATTAGGGCACCCTCCGTCTCTCTCTAATCCTTTACAGTTGTTTTTAAGACACAGTAATCACTTTAAACTTCCATGAAATCTGTCTTCCACCACAGCAGCCCTGGGAGAGGAAAACATGCTGAGCACAATGGTCTTGGCTAAGTTACTCCTTAGAGCCAACATCAGTGGCAATCTGCACACAGAAGAAAAATCCCAGACCATTCTGTAACTTACAGACACCAGAGAATTTGAAAGAACAAAAACCATTAAGACAGCACTTCAGATCCTCATCAGGACTATTTCTAACAAGTCAGTTTTTGGTGAACGTAGTGGACTTAATCTGTATATGTTCTCCAGTTACATCAGACTTTCTCTGTGGCCTTGTTCTTCATTTCAGTGTTAATCAGCTAAAACAGAATTGTTGCTATGACGTGGGAGTGAACATAAGCCACTGCCTGGCCTTTTTTTTCTTCAGAGCTTGTTGTCTTTTTCGCTATGTTAGACTTTGCAGAATGCCCAGAAGCTTTCCTTCATAAAATAGAAAGAAAAAAACATTTGGCTTATTTTTCACTGTAGCTAGTCTTTTATACAATAATCTTGTAAGAAAATTTCTTGAATTCTAAATATTACTCTTTCTAGATTTTTGAAATCAAAAGTTTTCAGTAAAAAGTTTCTTACTTTATTTTATTATATTAGGTAGTTAAAGAAAATGTAGGGTTATTTACCATAACCTGTTCATTAATATCAGAAATTTACAATAGCATTTTAAGAGCATAGTAGGTTCTAGCATACCGTGTAGTTCCTATGGAGTATTGTGAGAGCGAATTGTTGGAGATGGGCTGCTTTTCATCTCGTTCTCCAGTTTCCATTGTTGGTTTATTGCAGATTTGTATCCTGTGTCAAATTCAAGGTATTATTGATAAACCTTTTCAACCAGCAGCAAGAAGTTCAAATTTTTTTTTTCTGTCGCTGTAACAGAAAACACAGTTATGTATATAACATTTATGTAGCAATAAATGTGCCATCCTTTTTTTAACATAGTAAACTAGTGAGTTTTTTACACTCCTGTTTCCCACGGAACAATATAATTTGTTTTCTTTTCTCTATCTCCTTCCTCCCAGAAAGGCTGGAACTGCTTTTCCTGTCCACACTAACTGTGCTTCATGGGTGACCCTGCAGGACAGATGGGGCTGGGTGAGCTAAGATGACCCACCCGGGCCCACACACTCTCCTCTTGCCCCCTCTACTGATACTGGCCTTTTAGGTCTTTTGCTGAAGGTGGAACAAACTGATGTCGGTAGTAGAGAAAATCTCCTCTTACAGATCTAGAGAAGAATGAAGACGATGAGAAAGGACCCTTAAAGCACCTCACAGCTTTTTCATGTCTCTTTTCTCTTACCTACAACCAAAATATAGATAAGCAAGCAAACCTGATGAAATAGGGGATGGCAGTGTCAGTGAAGGCTTTCATCTGTTCTTAACACCACACCGTGCATGCACATGGACATGCATGCATGGATATGCATGCATGCATGCATTGACTGCTATGAGGACTTCATAGGTGGCCTGAGATAGGACCATCTGGAACTTCTTTGCATGAGGAGGCTGCATCCTCTTGGAATCCTGACAAATCACTTCTTTCGATGGATTTTAAAATTCGATGTTTATGTGAGGCCTACCCAACAGATCATTTTGCTTCTTGTGTAATTTGATAAATATAAATTTAGTAGTTTGATTTCATACAACATGATAAACTGGAAGCTCCATGCAGGAAGAAAATAGTTGATGTTAGATGTGAGATGAGATCTGAAGAGCTAGTTGCCTTTCCTCATTAACACATTTGTAAGAAGGAGACCAGAAAAGCCCTGTGTCCAGGGACACTTAGAGCAGGTCAAGACTTAAAACTTTCCTACACAAACCCTACCCGCCTTCAATTCTCTTCCCTCCGTGCAGCTTCTGAGGAACTTGACTTAGTCTCACTTTCATATGTATTCCCCTCATTTCTCTGTGGTTGATGAATTTTTTTCTTCCTTAGAAATTCAGTTGTTTTAAATAGATATCCTGGAATATCATGGAAGGGGTATGTGTGTGTGTGTGTGTGTGTGTGTGTGTGTGTGTGTGTGTGTGTGTGTGTGGGGTGTGTGTGTGGTGTGTGTGGGTGTGTGTGGGGTGTGTGGAGGTGTGTATGGTGTGTGTGTATGAGGTGTGTGTGTGTGTGTGAGTGTGTGTGTGTATGTTTAGCTAAAGGGTGTTAGTTTTGGCATTAGTTGATTCAGACCAAGCTCAGCATCTAATTAGTTTCATTTCCTTACCTGGAAAATGGAGATCTGTTCAAGGATTACTTAAGTATTGAATGAAACAGTGCATGGAATGCTCTTACCATGGTTCCTAACACATAGTAAGTACTCAGTAAATTATGAATATTTTTAAAATAAATAGTATTTCAACCAGTTCCTGGGTGATCCTCCTCATCCACACTGTGGGGAGTGACTTACAACCCCACGAGATTACAGCCTGTATTTGTGGGAATCTACATTCCTCTGCAGTTCTCAGCAAAAGGTAGCACCACTTTCCAGTTTCCATTCTTGATTTATTGAAGATCTGTTTGTTCATGTGTGGGTTTTCAAAACAGGGCTTCTCTCTGTAGCTCTGGCTGTCCTGGAACTTGCATTGTAGATCAAAAGATCCGCCTGCCTCTGCCACCTGAGTGCTGGGATTAAAGGCATGTACACCACTCTGGCTGAAGATTTATTATTTAAACCTTCACATTCCAGTAGACTGAGCCTATAGGCTTTGCTCATTACCATTGAGGGGTAGTAGTATGTCATTCAGGGTTCCCAGGAAGCAGATTCCAGGGGCAAGTATGGAGTATTAAAGGACCTCTTAGAAGGAGTGCATAGGCAGTGATGGCCTTTAGGCCATCATACAGACTTGTCATCTAGAAAAGTGAACAAGGAAGAAGGTAAAGAGCCATAAACAGATGGTCCCTGGGCTCCTAGAAAGGCATGCACAACCCTGCCGGGGTTAATAACAGAGAGATGCACCTACTGCAAAACTGGGTGGTCAGGCCTCTGAGCGTTGCAGCAGATGCTAGAGCAGGGACACAGCTAACAGCAAGTTCCCCAAGGGTAACCTCCAAGTTAAACCACCGTGGCTTCTAATAGCTCCTACACAACTAGCACAACCAAGCCAAGGAGTCACTAAAGGGAGTGTACTTAGCAGTCTGATGGCGCTCCAGGATGCACAGTGCTTTTCCTTCTGGCACTCCATAGCCGTGGATCTGCACATCTTGAAGAATAAGACTTCCATGGGCTCTGGTGAGTAAACCTAGGTACAACCCGCTGTGGGTGCTGTGCTTGGTGTTCTGGGCGATCCTGTGCAAAGTCTCTTATTTCCTCTCTTGGGTTTTTCCTGTGAGTGCCTTCAGCCCTGTGGTTCTGCTGTGTTCTCGGGCATAGTCCCAGGAAAGTCCACTCTAGCATCTTGTCATAAGGGCTTAGTCCCTAGTAGCAGCACCATCTGAGACGGGTGTGGAGGCTCGAGCCTCAGGAGGATCTAAAGTTCAAGGTCATCTTGAGCTACAGTGAGTTTGAAGCCAGTTGAGGATGTTGGGGAAGACCCTATCTCAAGTTACAGACCACCGATGAACGTATAAAAAAGTATCCAGGTTTATATCTACTAACAGTTATCAAAAAAAAAAAAAAAAAAAAAAAAAAAGCCAACAACGAAAGCCAAGATTATTCAGAGCATAGGCCCCAAAACTGGAAACTATAAAACATCAAAGAGGCACAAGAAAATATGTTTGGTGTTTGAAAAACACTAATATTTTTAATACATTTGTACTACTCAAAGCTATAGGATTGATGCACTCCCCATCAAAATTCCAAAGGTATTTTCCAGAAATAGAAAAAAAGAATATTAAAATTTGAGTGGAACCATGAAAGACTCCAGATAACCGAAGCAGCCATGGGCTGGTGAGGTGGCTGAGTAGGTAAGGCACTTGGCAGACACACAGCTGAGACCCTGAGTTCAGGTCTCAGGACCCACGTGGTAGGAGGAAAACAACTCCTGCAAATTGTCTTCTGGCTTGCACATGTGCATCATGGTACACACACACACACACACACACACACACACACACACACACACACACACACACTCGCTCCCTGATATTAAAGGGTAATATTGTGTTATTAAACAGTTTTTCCTGTACTTTATAATTTTAAACATTTATAAAACCACAAAAGATCCCTAACAACCAGAGTAATCTTAAGAACCACCCAAACCATAGTAATGGAACAGGATGTGAAGACATAGACCCTATCTTAATAATTAAAGGGTCTGGAGAGATGCTCAGTGGTTAGGTACTCCTGAGTTTGATTAGTAGCAGCCGTATGACAGCTCATCATCTAACTCCAATTCCAGGGTATCAGATGCTTTCTTCTGGCCTTCTTGGGCACTGCATTCATGGTACACAGACACACAGCAAGCAAAACACCGACACGCACAAAATGAAAAACTTAAAACCACCAGCCAGGCATGGCAGTTGTACCTCCACTCACTCCATTGTTTGGGAGACTAAGGCAAGAGGATTCGTAGGTTTTCGTCTTTATTAGGGCTGTGTCTATGTGTGGTGTGTGCACATGGTATGTGTGGTATGTTGCACATGGGTACAGGTATCCCCAGAGAACAGGTGATGGATCCCCAGAAGTTGTAGTTAAGAGGCAATTGTAAACCCCAACATGGAAGCTAGAAACCGACCTTGGGCTCTTTGAGGAGCAGGAAATACTCTCAACCACAAAGCCATCTCTAGCCTGAGACTATTTCTTTGTCTTGTTGTTTTGAGATCTTAAATGATATACCCCTGACTAGCCTGGAACTTGCTGTGTAGACCAGGCTGGCCTCAAACTCAGAGGTCCCTCTGCTTTTGCCTCCCGAGTGCTGGCAATAAAGATATGTACCACCATGCCTGGCAGACCCCATACCTTTAGAAACAAAAGGTCAGCAATGAAGTGCAGGCTTGATGTGAACAAGTTTAGGACTGGAGGAGGGGGGGACTTTATCATACAACCCACAATCCATTGCTGGATATACATCTAATGAAAATTAAATTCGTGTGTGGAAGAGACACCTGCATACCTATGTCTACTTCAGCACTGTGCACAACAACCAAGACATGCAAAACATACCTAAATGTCCATCAACAAATGAATAGGAAAAAAAATGTGTCACATATACTCAGTAGAGCATTTGGCATGACAAAGGAGAGAGTAAGCCAGAAACTTATAACATGCAGTCTGAGAAAGCTGAACTCAACAACAAATACAGATTACCGAAGTAATAATTAGCTATTAGCCAGAGAGTCCAGAATTCCAGATGAGAGTAACAAGCTCAAGGGGCTTACTAGTATGTAACATGCTAATAACTAATAACGGCATATGTGTTACTCATTAGCATACAAACAGATGGGCCCAGGCTGTGAGGTGTCTGGCAAGAGAGCTTGCCTGCTGACTTGCGTTCAGACCCTCCACCTCACAAGGTGTAAGGAGAGAACTGACTCACACAGTGTCCTCTTAGAATTAGTAGGTGTGCTGTGGTGCTTCTCCATATCCCCCACATAATTGTTTTTATTTAAAAATAACTTTTAAGCTGGTTGGTGATGGCACATGCCTTTAATCCCAGTATTCAAGAGGCAGAAGCAGGTGGATCTCTGAGTTTGAGGCCAGCCTAGTCTACAAAGTGAGTTCCGGAACAGCCAGGGCTACACAGAGAAACCCTGTCTCAAAAAAAAATAAATAAATAAATAAAGGAAAATGAATAAATAGGTTTCGTTGTAACATTCTCATCTCATTGAACCTGTCCCCATTGACTCACAGACACTGCCCTCTGACCATCTTTTCAGACTCCAAGACAATCTCCCATTTTTTCATGATGCATATTTCCCTCTTTCTCATTCTCCCTCAACCTTTCTACCTCTTTCTGCCTTCTTATAGTCTGCTTTCCACTTGCAAGACCTCCACACACAGCCCTAGACTGGAGAGAAACCCTGAATTTATCTTTCCACATCTAGCTTTTGATTAACATGACCTCCAGCTCCGTTCATTTTTTTCTGCAAGTGTTATAATTTTACTCTTATTTAAGACTGAATAAAATTTTTTGGGCCAGGTGTGGTGATGCACACCTTTAATCCCAGTACCTAGGAGGCAGAGACAGACAAACTCTGTGAGTTTGAGGCCAGCCTAGTCTATAAAGTGACTTCCAGGACAGCCAGTGCTACCCAGAGAAACCCTGTCTCCAAAAAACTAAACAACAAAAAGCCCCTTATTTCTATATACTACATGATCTTTATCAGTTCAGATGCATTGCTGTCATCGCATTGGCATGGGGTCTCGTGGAACTCAGGCTAGCCTAGGACTTGATATGTAGTTAAGGCTATTCTTCAGCAACTTCTCCTCTTGCCTCAGCCCTCCCAGTCCCCAGTGCTGAGATTACAGGCTTGTACCTCCCTTCTTTTCATTCATCTCTTGATAGATAACTAGCCTCATTCTTAGCTACTATGCATAGTACAGCAATAAACATAAACATATCTCAGTGATACAGCATATAGATTTTTAGGTATTCTCACTAAAAAATAAGCATATGAAATAATATGCTAATTAGCTCAATTGAGCCACTTTATAATGTATTCAGATTTCAAAGCATTTTGCTATATTCAGGAATTGTGTACAAATTTTCCTTGTCAATTAAACTGTTTAAACATGTTTCTATGCTGATGCTGGATCTGGGTGCTGAAGTTCTTAAACCATTCTGGTTCCCTGCAGGCTGCACCTTTCAATTACCACTCTTAGATTTCTGACTTCCTCAGAGTTTCTGTAGGAAACAGATGGTGTATTTTCCCCTCTGCAGGCAAAAGCCACCTTTGAGTCTGGAGATTTAACCTAAAGATACCCCAAGTGACAGCAAGAATATTCTGGAAGCTTTAACCAAACTATTCTGCTTTTAGAGGTTCTCTCTCCCTGTTTTTAAGAGCCCTCTAAGGTTTTGTGCTTTCCTTCATCTCCCTGGCCTTCTGAAAGCATGGTCTTTGTTACGCTCTAACATGCAGCCTTGGAAAAGGCTGGTAGCAGGGCCTCTGATTCTGACCAACTGCCGTGCTGTTTTTTCCCTCACCTTCCTAATAGTCTTATTGCTCACTCTCCTAGATAGTAGCTGTAGCAGCCCAGTAATGAAGCTGTACCTCCATCCCCCACCCAGATCTCCAGGGCCTTGGACATCAGATAGTCTGCTTTGTGGGGCCCACCTCATAATAGAGTAGCCTTGAAAAGCAGGTTCCCCAGAGGTTCATTCCCCACCTCCCAGCTCCGTTCTCCCAATTCCTCTCTAGTCAGGCCAGGTGCCCTGCCCCCTGGCCTCTGTCCAAGCCCCAGGGCCATCCTGTCCTATCCTCATTAAAGCCTGAAAGAAGCGGGTGACTCTGAGCAGCAGGTTATTGATCAACACTGAAAGCAGGAGTAGCTTGATCCTCCCTGAACTGCAGAGATTAATTAGCTTGATTCCCAAACATAATTCTTAATTAGGCACAGGAAGAAAGGAAAAAACACAAAGGGACTATTCTTCCTCCAAGGACTGCTGACCTTCTGTCCAGGGTGAAGAGGGAGGAGCAGGAAGTGGGAAGCAGAACCAGGTAAACGTGTACTGGCACCTTCATGCTTCCTGCTGGGTCCAGACCTGTGCAATTCATGTGGACATGTGTGCTTCTCTTGTTTGCTTCACTCCTGGCTGCCTGATGTACAGAGAAGCCCAAATCAAGGCCCATATTTTGAAGCTCCTACTCTCAGCTATGCATGTCCATAGAAAATTCAGCTGTACTGGCTTCAAGTAGAAAACTTGGATGGGAAGAAGTCAGTGTCCTGAAACTTGCCTAGAACCACTGAAAGGAAGCATTTCCTGCAGCCAGACAGCAGACACTTTCTAAAACTTGAGCTCGTCGTCCACCTCCCCCCAGCTCTTTCCCAAGAGGGGAAGGCAACTGAGGTAGAAAGGAGCTGTGATTTAGCAAGTATGAGCGATAACCAATCAGCTTACCAGACTCTAAGCTTCTTCATGATAGGTGTGTGAACTACTGAGGAGGTATGTGGCGTATAGTAGGTTAGTGGAGCATAGTAGGACCTTCCAGCTCCTCCCCTCTAAAGAAAACAAAGCAAGGAGGCAACATAACAGAATATGAATTACAAGTGACTCATTCACTAGCACATGTATAAGAAAGTGCGTGTTAGGCGTGTGCTGGCCCAGTATTTCTGAAATCAAATTGCATTGTGAACATGGATGAAGTGTAAGGGCTGCAGGCAGTGTAGCCTGGGGGAAACAGTAGACTTTGCTACAGAACAGTTAGGACCCTGGCCTGGGCTCACTGCCAGACCAGGGGCAGACCTGAGTCCTGGATGACATTCTGTCTAGAAAATAGTTAGAAAGCAGTGGATTGTAGATGTAGGACTAGTGTCAAGGTCACTGGAAGGCCTTGACATGGGTAGGAAGTCAGAACTGTCAGAAAGTGACCAGAATGCCCTTGCCCAGTTGATCAACCACCGCTCAACCTCCACCCAAGCACACCCACCAAGCTCTTTTAAGTTTCTCTGCAGGACAACCTGATCCAAACTACCACTGGGGTAGTGTGGACCCTGACTAGGTGAACACTTGAATCGTTCAGAAATCCTAAGATGTGACAGGGGGCTGTTTATCTACAAGTCTTGTCTTGTATAGGTATGTACTGAAGAGTCTGAAGGCCTCCTGGTAGGAGTGTGGTGTGTTAGGGAACCTGTAGGAGAGATGCAA
This sequence comes from Rattus rattus, assembly GCF_011064425.1. Lineage (NCBI taxonomy): Eukaryota > Metazoa > Chordata > Mammalia > Rodentia > Muridae > Rattus > Rattus rattus. The sequence goes on along the minus strand of NC_046161.1, from coordinate 66,126,404 downwards.
ATTAAACTGAACTGGCTATTGTCCCTTGTTAAGCTGGGTGGGAGTCCTTATCACTACTTCAGAAAATGTGTGTAGGGAGGTACTTAAACAGGAAAGGACTCTCTCTGCATTCACTCCTGACTTCTACTGCCGGGGATGAGACTGCTTTCTGCTTAGCCAGATAAATAAGCCTGTAAGGAGGAGACAAACATTGGGGAGCAGCTCAAACTGCAGAGCCTCTCTGAAACCAGCATGCACTGTGGAGACAGCAGGACAGGACAGTGAGGATAACACAAGGTGCATAGGGACATTGTCTGGAAAGGGCCACAGGTCAAGAAGAGAGGCCTCAGCAGAGGATATCACTAGCCAGAGATGGGACACAAGAGCTGGTTTCTCTCTCAGTGTGGATCTGCTCCAGGATTAGTGATGACAGAAGAGGGCCTATTGTGATCCTAAGGATAGCAGATGACCCAGCTAGCGCTCTACCTACTGTCACTCAAGACAAAGAGATGGCGGGTACCCAGAGTTCTCCCTGGACTCTCCAGGGTTGAGTTAGAGGGCAAGGTCAGTACCCTGCTAAACCTCCAACCTTCTTCAGAGGAAGGACTGCATCCAGAGAGCCACAGACTTGTGGGAAGACATGGGATGACGTGTCCAGATCTGCCCAGGGAGGCGGAGAGGCTGCCAACCCACAGCATGTGGGAGAGTGCCTTCTACAAGGACCTAGATGATCTTAGGAGCTCGGGGGCCTGGGAAGGCCAAATGTTTAATATTTGGAAAGAGGCTGTCTAAACAAAGCAATTAGGAGGCTCCTTTGTAGTTCCATGAAAGAGATGGATTGGCTCTTCCAACATCAAAGGAAGGCTGATACAATAGGGACTAGCCAGGCCTAGGCCTCCTGTGGGGGAGGGGACCCTCTCCTTTCCTCAGGGCACAGACTGCTTTGAAGCCCCCCAATAAACCTTGTTCCCAATCACTTAAAGCGCTTCCTAAAACTTCTGCCATAAAGCTATCACTCCCTAAAGCCACTTTTTAAAAATACCATTTGCCACCAAGCCAGAGACACACTTGGTATTTTTCCTTCACCATTCCAGCAGAGTTGTAGAGTGTGGACTGTCCCCTTCTTCAGGTGGACTGAGCGGAGCACTCCCACCCCAGGAGGAAGCTGACTTAGCAAAACTGGGGAGTTCTGCTTATTAGCTGGTGACCAAGCAAGTCAGTGAGTGGATCTGAGTGCAGCCTGCTTTGCTTGTAAAAAGGAAAGGGAGCTGGAGGCCAGCAGCAAGATGGCTCTTCTGGTTAAGGCCCTCACCACCAAACCTGATGGTATGAGTTCAATGCCCAGATCTCTATAGTGGAAGGAGAGAACCAATTTCCACTTCTAAATTGTCTTCTAATCTCCATATAAGTAACAATCTCTCTGTCTCTGTCTCTCTCTCTGTCTCTGTCTGTCTGTCTGTCTGTCTCTCTCTCTCTCTCTCTCTCTCTCTCTCTCTCTCTCTCACACACACACACACACACACACACACACACACACAGTAATAAAAAGAAAACATTGTTAACGGAAATGGCAGTCCTAAGCACATGGGTGAGCAATGTAGGTCAGGTAGTTCTGGAAGAAGGGTAGTTACAGACAAAGAATCAAGAGAATCGTGTGGATGGATGTTCTTGTGGGACCAAGAACTAAGACAGATGATTCAGGGAGCCAGTCCAAGAGCTCTGACTGGCCTAGCATCCTCTGATACAGCCAGATCCAGAGCCTGAAGCCCAGGCTAGTCTGTTTGAACACAGGTTTTTACTTCTCAAACCTACACTTTGAAGTGGTTATATGTAAAATGAGATGACCTTAGTATTTCCTAGAAAAAACGAAAGGAAAGGAAACCAAAGGTGGTTCCCTAGGCCTGTAACAGCAGCACCAAGGAGGTGGAGGCAGAAGGAACTTCAGTTGGGCTAGCCTGGACTAACTTTCCACAGGCTTGTCTCAGAAACAAAACAAATTGAGCACATGGTAGATGAAATAAAAGTATTAGCTGTGGGGTTGGGGATTTAGCTCAGTGGTAGAGTGCTTGCCTAGCAAGCAAGCGGAAGGCCCTGGGTTCGGTCCTCAGCTCCGGAAAAAGAAAAAAAAAAAGTATTAGCTGTGAAAATACATAGCGATGCATCTGACCATCTCACTGCCACCTGCGGCCTGAGCAGGGAAACACCCTTCCTTTTCCTTTTTTGCCCCCTCTCTTACAGCCACCAGAAACACAAAAGCAACAGTCTCTCTGCAGAGAGACTTCGAGGAGCTGACTCTTACAGACGTGGGCATTGACCAGTGCAACGTCTTTATGAGCTATGCCTGCGACCTGGAGGACAGGCATAAGGGGATGCCACATTCAAATCCTAAGGCCCATCACATAGGCTCACAGACTTCCATCTCTCTGGCAGGAGGAGGGTCAGGTTTTCTTCTATCCAGGCCACTGATCAGATGAAGCCTACCTACATTATGGGAAAGCAACCTACTTTACTCCAAAGCCATCACCATCCCATAATATGCCCCAGAAACATCCAGAGCAGCATTTGATCACATTGCTCTGCTAAGTTGGCTTTAGCCACATTCTCCCTCGTTGCCTACCCTCAACACGGCAACCAAAAAATTACTATTAAAATGACTGAATGTCAACGGTCCGATGATGCCGTTCAGTTGGTAGAATGCTTGCCTAGTAAAAACAGAAATTCTGGCTTCTATCCCCAAAACCACAAAAAAAAAAAAAAACCAGGGGTGGTCGTACACAACCAGAATTCCATCAGTCAATCACTCAAGAGGAACAAGTAGGGCCATCAGAAATTCAAGATCATCCTCAGTTACAAGTGAATTCAAGGTCAGCCTGGGCTCCTCAGCTCCCGGGTTCCTGAGCTGGTGTCTCATGGTTAGACAGGGTCTGTGGGTATGAAAGAAAGAGAGGTGACCTGTCACTACAGCCTGGGAGGTGTGCCTGGTACAATCTGTTCCACAAGTGAAGGCTGACCACAAGAGAAGGGTTGGGTCTGGCTATCCTGCCCTCCCACGGCAGAGTACCTTTATGCTGTCCACACTGGGCAAGGAAACTAAAGAGCAGTTGTTCTAGGCACAAGCACTCACACCTGTAACTGGAAAGTCTGTAAGGGGTTTCTTGTCTGTGAAATGGGGATGATGGGGAGAGGTAGAAACCACCCAGTGAAGGCTAATCCTTCACTGATTCACCGAATCCAGGCCATCAGAAAACCTCTCAAACTCTTGGCATGAGCCATTTATTAAACCCTGACCCAAGTGACACACGGCTATTAACACCTGCGCTTCTGTGTCCAGGGACAACCTCAGGTCTCTGAGAGGGACTCAGTGTGGGCCAGCATGGCGCCTCTAGGCTCAGGTTCCTCCCTCCGGCCCTCAGGAAAAAGGAAGATCTGCAGACGCAAGGCCAGAGCCCATCAAAGGTTCTAACAGAAAGGCATACGAAGCAACAGAGAACTCTGGACTGGTAAGAAGTCCAGTTTGAATTCCAGATTCGGGTTTGGGGCATTTGTGTTTCACCACTTGCTATAAGATCCTGAACATGTTCCTTAACGTCTCTGGGCTTCAGTTCTCACGAATGTAAACTGTAAAGAGGTAGATTCAGGCCTCAGGTAGATTAGGAGGGGGGCCACTGTTGGAACTTCTCTGTTCCCCTTCCAGCTGACTTTGCTACGCTTTTCTCAAAGCTGAGCCGCCCAGCACTTATCAAAACTCACTGTTAAGAGACTTTTCCGTGTGTGTATTTAGTAGGCATTATTTGTCCCGCTGGTCTTTGCCCTGGGTTTCCTACGCATTGGCTCTTTTGTTTCTCTGGCCCATCTGCCCTGATGGTTCTCATCTGGGGGTTGTCCTCAGCTGCGCAAAGGGCCAGGTTTGTTTTAATTAAAAACAAGACCACCGAGTGGGCTGCTAGTCCCTGCTGGAAGGCAGGGGCAAAGATCTGTGGGATCCTTCCTTTTCTGACGTTTGGTCTTAGATCAAGACCCTAGCATGGCTATGCAAGTCCCTAGTCACGGGAGGGGTGGAGCCTTGGAGTTCTCAGGGCGTGGAGCAGCGGTTCAACCCCTGTCCATCCAAGGCGAGGGGGTGCTTTCCCCAGCTGGGCCAGGAGGGGACGAATCATTGCTTCGGATCTTTTTTCCTCCGGTGTGACTTCTTCCTAAGCAGGTTCCTTCTAGATCTACGTTTCCTGTTGTACGCTGCTTGGTGTCTCCAGCAGGATGCAGATGCCCAGCCTGCTGCCACCAGGGTGTCCGCCTTCACCTTCTCACTTGGCCTGCAGGTCCCTTTCAGAATCGGCCCGCAGCTCCGGGATGCCCCCTGCTGTCGGAAACTGCAGGCCTTGACCTTAGCTGTCCCATTCATAGGCAAACTTGACAGTAAAACTTGCACAATGAAGCTTCGGGGCACAGTGCACAGGCTGACAGCACAATTTAGACACTACTCTGCCTTCCTTTCTTTAAAATCAGAAGGAAGAAACGAATTGGGGGGAGGGTGTGAAAATTGTGTTTTTCTATATAATATTAATATACCTTTAACCTAACCCTCATAAAATGGAACTCCAAATACTATAATGGGGAAAGGGACCTAGGACCCAGGGAAATTCTAACATAGCCCCCCTGCTCCCTTGCAGCTGGTGTACAATGCTCAGGAATGATCCCTGGGACGACACTGATCAGGATTCTGTATTTTTCTTTAATAATAATAATAATATTTTTAAAGTGGTTTACAGTGGTCAGAGAACAAATCTATAGTTTAGGCTTCACATCGTAGAAAATAAGTATAACTTTGGGCTGTTACTTGGTGTTCATGAAAGTTACAGAGTTGATTCCATGTGGAATCCAGGGACAGTCTCTGCAGAGTGGAGACTGGGTAGTAGCCCTCCTGGCTAACAGCTGCTGCAGCCCTGCCTTTGGAAGGTTGGTCAATCTAGAACCCCTACACTGAGGTGCTGGGGGAAAACCCTGTGTCTACATACAGAGGCTGAGGAGGCTGGGTTTAAGACTTAAATGAATTGGAAGGAAAGATAGAAGAACAACACCGCCATGTACTGAAGAGTATTCAAACTACAGGGCACAAATACGTGAGCAGTGACAGTCAGCTAGTTCCAAAAGATGCACAGCCCCAAGGGCTGCTGGCTAGGGTATTGGGAACAGGAGAGACGTCAGGAATGGGAGCAGGAAGTAGCTGAACTCAGGCAGACTGGCTAGCTCTGTGGGAGATATCTCTCCATGTTTGTGATACACAGAGTTTGCTGGGAAGGATTTTGTGCTAGAAACGAGCAGGGCTATGTCCCAGACCCGGCTCCTACTTCTGCCTGGGTATCTCCTATCCTTTTTGTTGTGTTTTTGTAATACTGGAATTTATTTCGTGTGTGTGTGTGTGTGTGTGTGTGTGTGTGTGTGTGTGTGTGTGTGTGTGTGCTCCTGAGCATGCATGTTTCTATAGCACTAGTGTGGAGGTCAGAGGATAACTTGCTAGAGTCAGTTCTCTCCTTCCACCACCCTTTCACCATGTGGGTTCCAGATGGAACTCAGCGGAAGCTGGCCCTAGTGATGCTGGATTTCAGAAGTGAACATTCCAGAGCTGAAGCAAAGCCCCAGCTGACAGTGCTTTGGTTCCAGATATTGAAGCAAAACACTAAGAAGGCCAAGACTATTTACCAGAGCAGGCAGAGAGTATAAAGAGAAGCCAGTAGGCAACAAGCCAGCCACAGACACTAGGAAGCGAGGGACAGACAGGGAGGAAAAGCCTCGAAGAACATGGTCATGAACCATGTCAGGATTCAGAGTCAAAGGGTGACAGACGATATGCTGAAGGGAATGTCCTAGTGTGGCATACAGGGGCTTGGGGACAAAGGGTCTGATCAGATGAGGTCAGCAGAGGAAGATCCCAGGCCCAGGCTTTGGATGTTTCCAGGGTCTAGCGAATGAGGTGTAGGGTCTATCAAAGACTGGAGTACTATGGGTGTCTGCCTAGGTGGCCCTGGTCATGTGACTTGCCGTTTTGTCTACCAGTCAAATAACAGGATCTGAGGTGGAGTTGTAAAGAGACATTGCTAACAACCAGCAAAGCAGCCCAGGAGACAGAAGGCCTCGAGGGTTACAGGCCATTTGAAGAAAGGGATGAGAGGGCTCCATCAGCGGTCACTGTGTCTTGTGGCCACCAAAGAGCCATGAATGCCATGCCACTCTTGACTCAGACTAAACCCTCTGAGGAGCTGAGCTCTGAATTACTAAAGCAGATCTGAGAGCTCTGTATCTTCACCACAAACCGGGGGTCCACAGAGCACAGTGCACTTGGAGCTCCTTGGGTGTGCAAGATTCCTAGCCCCTACCCCTGATCCTGACCTGGTGAGTCAGAGCCTTCCAGTCTCTGTGTGACAAATTCTCATGAAGGTCCCAGAGTCCCTGCTCAGTTCCAACGGTACTTTGGAGAGTCCAGAAAAATGTGAGACTTGTTTAAAATCTTTTAAAATCCAAGAAAGAAGCAGTAGAAAGGGTTTTTGTTTTGTTTTTAAATTACTGTGGAGGACAGCAAGATGGCTCAGGGGGTAAAGGCCCACCAAACCCAACCATCTGAGTTCAATCCCTGAGATGCACATGGTCAAGGCAAAGAATCAGCTCCCCAAAACCTCCATACAAACATCACAGGATACACTCACCCCAACAACACACCAACACACACCAACATCACAGGATACACTCACCCCCAACAACACCAACACACACAAACATCACAGGATACACTCCCCCTCAACAACACCAACACACACAAACATCACAGGATACACTCACCCCCAACAACACACCAACACACACCAACATCACAGGATACACTCACCCCCAACAACACCAACACACACAAACATCACAGGATACACTCCCCCTCAACAACACCAACACACACAAACATCACAGGATACACTCACCCCCAACAACACACCAACCACACACACGATAAATAAACACATCAATTTCTGAAGCCCGGATTCATCCTGCACTGTATGAGCCTGCTTCACTCGTACACATCTGTAATCGCAGAACCTGGGAGGTGGAGGAGGAAGATCAGAAGTTTGAGGTCAGGGTCTACAGTAAGTCTGCAAATAGGTTCCTTGCCCTTACTCCACTTCAGGTCCCAGCCTCCTGGAGGGTAGAGTGAGGAAGGCAAACCACATGCTTAACAGGAAGCTATGTGATGTATCCCTGTCCTCTCATCCGAATTCAGGAAACGAGGGACACCCTTCGAGAATGTGGCCGCAGCTGGGTGGCAGTTTATCAGCAAAAGGAATCCCACCCACTCCCTATGGCAAAATCATTTCAAAATAGACGGTGTATGTGTGTGTGTGTGTGTGTGTGTGTGTGTGTATGTGTATTCACATGTGTGTGCAGGCGTGTGTGTGTGTGTGTATGTGTATTCACATGTGTGTGCAGGCGTGTGTGTGTGTGTGTGTGTGTGTGTGTGTGTGTGTGTGTGTGTGTGTAGCTCAGATGTTAGCACAGGGTGTCTTCCTCAGTCACTCTGTACCTGATATGCTGCAGGGAGTGGGCTTTGAACATCCATAGCCTACTCCACTTCCAGTTCTCTCTCTGCTTCATGTTTTCACTTAAGACACGACCTCTTAGTTTCCCACCCAGGCTTCCCTGGCCATCTATGAACTTCCCAAAGGAACTGTAAGTCGGAATAAACTCTCTTCCGTAAGTTGCTGTTAGTCGTGGTGTTTCATCGCAGCAACGGGAAAGTCACTAAGACAGGCTCCTCCCATCTAAGTGAGATAGTTGGTAAAAGGCCTCTCTAAATGATTCAAAATATTATATATCCATCAGCCTGGGATATGTAGCAAGCTCCTGTCTCAGGAAATACAGTAATTTTTTGAAGGGCTGGGGAAACATTGCGCTTACCGCACAAGTGTGAGGAGTGGAGCTCAGTGTGAGGAGTGGTACCCACGGAAAAGCCCGGTAGGCGTGGTGGCTCACTTCTAGTACTAGTGCTCAGGAAGTGGGGACAGGGACCCCCAGGACAAGCTGACTAGGTAGACTAATTCATAAGCTCTGAGTTCATCTAGAGAGCTTGTCTTTAGATGCAGCAAGGCCACACCTCTTAAATCTCCCTAAACATAGAACACCAACTAGAGACCACTGTTCAAACACCCGAGACTATGTGGGCCAGCCTTATTCAAGCCACCACAGAGCCCCAGGGAATCAGTAATATAAAATCTGCCGTAAAACTGTCACATTCATTTCCTTCCTGCAGGAGAACTTTCAGGCAGAAGAAAAGTCCTCAGGAATTCTTACTGAGGACCCAGAAATGTTCTTTATTTACTTACCATATGAAATTAGAAGATGTTTATAAGGTCAAGAAAACTGGATCACACTCCTCAGAGGAGAAATGTGATTTATGTCAGTGTAAATCTGCCCCGCCCCTACCCTCATAGCATCCAACAGAGTCTGTATAAGGCTATAGATTTCAGTTCCAGAAAATCCACGGGCTGGAGAGAGGCTCAGAAGTTAAGAGCACTGGCTGCTCTCACTGAGAACCTGGGTTTAGTTCCCAGCATCCACATGGTGGCTCACAACTCTCCTTAACTCTAGTTCCAGGAAATCCAACAGCCTCCTTTGGCCTCCACAGGTACCAGGCATTGATGTAGCACACAGATATACATGCAGGCAAAACACTCATACACATAAAATTAAGAAAAATTAAAAATCTAGAAAGATGCTTCCTCCCTGTTCCTCCTGGGTACTCGGGTACTCGGAAATGTTATCCTACTGATCCAGAGCTAGAGAGACAAGGCTGGGACCTGCCCAGGGCTGTGGACTAAAAACCAGAAGGCTATTCTCTCCACAAAGCTGGGTTGCCATGGATCTACTCAGAGCCCAGCATCTGGCCACAGGGTGATGGTGGAGATGACAGATGATGGAGATACTGGTGGAAATGATGCAATAGAATAACCAGGCCTGCCACCAGACATGCGTAACAGCCACGGCGAGGACGCAGAGCCGATCAAAGGCAAGGCTGTGCACCTGGACTAAGAGCCTGGCTATCCGTGAGCAGATGGGCCAAAAGCTGGCAGAGTTGGCTATGCAGGATGAAAAGCTGAGGAAGAGGTACAGTGAGTTCTGGATCCACATGAATCCACATGAAGTCCCCAGGAACAAGCACCCGGGGCACCTAGCTACTTACCTGATTAAAGTGCTCTCTGCGGAACATCTCCAGGATATCCAATATGGCGGAGTTCTACTGGGTAAAGATTTGGTATTTGTCTCTGTGAATGAGTGTATATGTATATATCTGTATGAAAGGAAATTTGGGCAAAAAGAAAATCCAAAAAGAAAATATATAATATACATAACCTTTGAGTTAGGATTTCTATTGCTGTGATGGAACACCATGACCAAAAAAAAACGAATTAAGGAAAAAAGGGTTTATCTGGCTTTGACTTCAATATCATTGTTCATTGTTGAAGGAAGGACAGGAACTCAAACAGGGCAGCATCCTGGAGGCAGGCGGTCATGGATGGGTGCTGCTTACTGGTTTGCTTCCCCTGGCTTGCTCAACCTGTTTTCGTATAGAACCCAGGACCACCAGCCCAGGGATAACACCACCTACCATGGGCTGGGCCCACCTTCATTGATCACTAATTGAGAAAATGCCTTACAGCTGGATCTCATGGAGGCGTTTCCTCAGCGGAGGCCCTTCCTCTCTGATGACTCTCGCTTGTCTTGCTTGTTGAGTTGACACACATACAGCCAGGACCCCCTTCTTCAAACACAGACTCTTTTTTTCATTTTTTTATCTTTATTAACTTAAGTATTTCTTATTTACATTTCGATTGTTATTCCCCTTTCCTGTTTCCAGGGCAACATCCCCCTATTCCACTCCCCCTCCCCTTCTATATGGGCTTCCCCTCCCCATCCTCCCCCCATTGCCGCCCTCCCCACAACAATCCCGTTCACTGGGGGTTCAGTCTTGGCAGGACTAAGGTCTTCCCTTCCACTGGTGCTCTTACTAGGCTATTCATTGCTACCTATGAGGTCAGAGTCCAGGGTCAGTCCATGTATAGTCTTTGGGTAGTGGCTTAGTCCCTGGAAGCTCTGGTTGGTTGGCATTGTTGTTCATATGGGGTCTCAAGTTCCTTCAAGCTTTTCTAGTCCTTTCACTGATTCCTTCAACAGGGGTCCCGTTCTCAGTTCAGTGGTTTGCTGCTGGCATTCACCTATGTATTTGCTGTATTCTGGGTTTGTCTCTCAGGTGAGATCTATATCTGGTTCCTGTCAGCCTGCACTTCTTTGCTTCATCCATCTTATCTAGTTTGGTGGCTGTATATGCATGGGCCACATGTGGGGCAGGCTCTGAATGGGTGTTCCTTCTGCCTCTGTTCTAAACTTTGCCTCCCTATTCCCTGCCAAGGGTATTCTTGTTCCCCTTTTAAAGAAGGAGTGAAGCATTTGCATTTTGGTCATCCTTCTTGAGTTTCATGTGTTCTGTGCATCTAGGGTAATTCGAACATTTGGGCTAATAGCCACTTATCAATGAGTGCATACCATGTGTGTTTTTCTGTGGTTGGATTACCTCACTCAGGATAATATTTTCCAGTTCCATCCATTTGCCTATGAATTTCATAAAGTCATTGTTTTTGATAGCTGAGTAATATTCCATTGTGTAGACGTACCACATTTTCTGTATCCATTCCTCTGTTGAAGGGCATCTGGGTTCTTTCCAGCTTCTGGCTATTATAAATAAGGCTGCTATGAACATAGTGGAGCACATGTCTTTCTTATATGTTGGGGCATCTTTTGGGTATATGCCCAAGAGAAGTATAGCTGGGTCCTCAGGTAGTTCAATGTCTAATTTTCTAAGGAACCTCCAGACTGATTTCCAGAATGGTTGTACCAGTCTGCAATCTCACCAACAGTGGAGGAGTGTTCCTCTTTCTCCACATCCTTACGAGCATCTGTTGTCACCTGAGTTTTTGATCTTAGCCATTCTCACTGGTGTGAGGTGAAATCTCAGGGTTGTTTTGATTTGCATTTCCCTTCTGACTAAAGATGTTGAACATTTCTTTAGGTGTTTCTCAGCCATTCGGCATTCCTCAGCTGAAATGCACTCAAAACCTCTCTGGACCTATGGCAGCATGGGGCGCAGATGTTTTATTTGCAAATATAAAAATGCAGGAACACAGTGGCCCTGACTTCATCACACACCCCCATGTCCCAGCACCCAGGCTCCACACTCCCCTTACGGCCTCCGCCCAGTGTGCTGGCTTATTAGTCAAGATGGATGGGGAGGAAACCTCCATCATCCTGGGTAATTATAGTACTGACAGCTGGCCTCTGTTGGTGACCACTGCTCAGCACATGGCTCAGTCAGGAGACGATGCTGCTCACAGAGCATCTGAGGCAAGGCAAGGGGGAATTCGCTTTCCTCTCATAGCTTCAAGGCTGAGTTTCCAGCTTGGCCTTGGCTTCGGGAGCCAGAACCTTGCAGCTTCTTGGCAGTGAAACAGCTTTCAGATTTCTATTTTTAAAAGTCTGGGGAGTGTGTCATTTGGGGGATCAGGCAGAAGCCTTGTCCTGGCAGCAACCACAGAGCAACTGTGAAACCCAAATGACATGCAGGACCCACTCAGCAACTCTGCTCCTCAGTGGACAGGAACAGCAGAGGAATGGGGACCCCAGCACCTTCCTACTGGAGGAAACAGCATGTGCTCTGGACTCCCAGCCCCAAGCAGTCAGAAGCATGGCTACATCACTTTGCAGGTGTTTACACAGGGGGCTCCATTGCTAGTCAGCCAAGAGCTGGTCAGAGGCTGAGCGTCACAGGAAAGAGACATGTTAGGGAGATCTTGGCATCTGGACTAGGGAAGGGGTGGGAAGGAAAGGTGTTATGTGACACTGTTCATGGGAAGATGTTAACAAATGTCTACTCTCCAACCAACAGCAGACCAAGGTAAGGATGCCAGCCAAGTCCAACTTGGTGCAACAATTAGCCTATTGATTGTCTATAAGGACCACCCATGGATAACTCGAAAGTAGCTACACTGCTAAAAAGCCCGCACCATATGGTGGCTCCAAATCTGAACTGTGTGGAGCAAGAGAAATCTTAAAATGTTGTTGACATGGGAACAGCCATATCAAGGATCCCAATGCTTCAGCCCTATGGGAGTGGCAAAGTCTTCCCCGTGTGAGGCTCAGAGGGCTGGCAAAGTCTTTCTCTTGTCTAGTGCTAATGTCAATTAATGGGGCATGAAGAAAATGCCTACATAGCTTCCACACACACAAACGATGTTTACAGCCTGAAGACTATTCCCCTACAGAGCCTTCTTCTACCAAGATAAGCCAAACCTGCTTTCTTGTCCAGCTGTGTGCCATGAGCCCCATGACCTTGTTCAGCTTTATGGAATAACTATATAAAATAAACAGACTGAATTTCTGGGGTGCTGAGGCTCCTCCATCAGAGAGTCCAGTCTGCTTGACCCCAGTCAATCCTTCCTTGATTTCCCTATCACTTCTAGTTGGAGTTCCAAAACCCAAGCTGTTCAAGGACATGACATACAACCTTGGAGGTGTCTGCATGACTTGCATGCAGCATGTTAGGTCAGAGTCTCCTCTCCCTGACAGTTCTCACCCCTTCTATAACTTTGTGGAAGGAGGGGACTCATGAATCTTGTAATCTTCAGAGACTTCCTGAGCCTTGTGAGTTACTTACATCCCATCTAGAACTTCCTGAAGTTCAACAAGTTTCTCTCCAGTATGGGAGTTTTCAATATGGAGGAAATTGCTATACAACAAATGGAGAGGGAGAGAGAGAAAGAGAGAGGGAGGGAGAGGAGAGAGAGAGAGAGAGAGAGAGAGAGAGAGAGAGAGCAAAGAGGAGGAAGGGAAAGGGGAGAAGGCGTGGAGGGCAAGGAAGAGGGAGAGAACAGGAATGAATAGAGGAGGCCCTAGGAACAGAGCGAATGCAGCAGGTCTCAGCAGTCCTCTGTATACTGAAGTCCTGCTAGAGTTGCAGAAGAAAGAAGGAGTGAGGCTGCCCTCATAGGCTTGTACTGTTGTACCCTACGGATATGGTGCTAGGAATTGACCTCAGAGCTTTGTCCATAGTAGGTGAGCACTCTTCTAACTGAGCTACACTCCCAGTCCTGATCTTTTTTTACAGTATTAGCATTTTTGCCTTTCCTGGAAGGCCACTGGGCTATAGTCACCATAGGCAGAATGTTCCCACGGGCCCCTTCTGGTTCTTCTCCTAGTCATAGACATCTCTGTATCTTCGTCTCTGCTCATGCCTAGGCAGCTGGTTTGTCTTAAATGTGGACTAGCATTTCATTACTTGACTATGCTCAGCTTAGAAATTCGCCTGGTGAAGGACACCTTAGTTGCTTCTGAGATGTGGCACTTACGAACAAAGCTCCTATATAGTCATGTCTTTCACGGAGCATCGACTTTTACCTCCTTGGCCAGCTACCATGGAGCATGCTTACTAGATTGTGTGGTGAGACAGTAATTTTGCAAGTGTGAAATACTGACTCTCTGGATAGAACAGTCATTACCGTCTTCATCAGAACAGCTGTTCAGACTACCCACAAGTGCCCTTCAAGTTGAGCCTGTAATGTTCCCTTCTGAAAGGAAGGGCTGGCAGTCACCATACCCTCACCTGAGATTCTGGCCACTCCCTTCTGTGCTATTCTGCCCACTATGTGTGATTCTGCCCCAGCCATTTAGATACATGCTGGAGCATATAGGGAAATATATATATAGTGGAAAGTTATATAGTGGAAAGTTAAACTGAAGGATAATTCCTCTTCATGGCTCTGGGGATGTCTTCCACGCTTGGATGGGACTTCTCAGTGGCATAGTTCTCCAACTACACGTTTGTGTTTAACCCCTTACTCACTCATTCACTCACTCACTCACTCACTCACTCACAATAACCCCAATGAACCCATCGCTCACCATACTGGATGTGAGTGGAATTCTTACTCGGATCGGTCATCAGTACTCTATCTGGGGTTTGTCTGTATACCTAGGAAAAGTCCTTGCAATCACGAGGAACTGTTAAATGCTTTCCCGGAAGTGGCCGCACCACTTTTGGTACTGCCTGTGACGAGTCTGTGTTCCTCCTGCTCTGTGGCCCTGGCAGCAGGTAGTGTTGGGGCTCTGGATTTGAGGATTCCTACTAGGTGTGAAGTATTCTTGTTTTTCTTTCCTTGATGGCTGTCTTGGTCAGTGTTCCATGGCTGTGAAGAGACTCTATGACCATGGCAACTCTTACAAAGGAGAACATCGCGTTGGGGGCAGCTTACAGTTTCGAAGGTTTACTCCATTATTGCCTTGGTGGGGAGCATGGCAGCAAGCAGGTGGACACAGTGCAGGAGAAGGAGCTGAGAGGTCTACATCTGTATCTGTAGTTAGCAGGAAGAGTGAGACACTGGGCCTGGCTTGAGCACTTGATACCCAGTTGTCACCTGAGTGACACACTTCTAACTAGGCCACACCTCCTAATCCCTGTCAAGTAGCACCACTCTGTGTGGCCAAGCATTCAAATATATGAGCCTATGTGGCCATTCCTATTCAAACTACCACAACGGCGTATTGAAAGGATAAAGGACAACATACACCTCATGTGTCTCCATTTAAGGACCAGGCCTGATTTAGAAGAGAAGGCCATAAGGCACCAGCTCCAGGAACAGACCATAAAATCCAGAAACGATGTCATAATACCCCCTCCCTGAAAAACACCTGAGGATAATCATGAAAATGGGGAAATACATTGTCTTCAATGCGCTGGACAGCCCTTTCTCATCCTATGGTTAAATGTTCATGACACAGGAATACAGACCACTGACCACCTGTGACCCCCCAGCACCCACCAATGAAATTTTAGATTACCTAATCCTTCTAGAGGGTTCCCCTGATTCCCTATAAGAAGGCCTGCGTGCCTTTGTCTGGGGACACCATTTGAATGAATGATTGATCCCTGCGCGCTGGTTGTTTCTGCAGAATAAACATCCTTTGTCTTGGAATACTATCTGAGTCTGGGGTCCTCCTTCAGCGATTTTTCAGACCCTTACAGAATAACCTACTCTGGACCAGGCAGAGGCCTCCCCATTGAGGTTCAGGAACGGAGAAGGGACTTCAGAAAGGCTTTAAATAACTTTCAATATAGTTGGAGACACAGGCTAGTAACCAAGGGGGCTGGTGAGCTCTGCTTAACCAGAGGGGAAAGACCCATGCTCTACAAATTATGGGTGGCTTACGTGAACCACTGACCCCTGTGCCCAAGCCTAAGGTCAGTGTCACCGGTCCATTGGAAGTAGATAAGAAGAGGACAGCAGATGCGGTGTTTCCGGTTTTCTCCGAGACCCTCAACGTTCCTTGGCCTTTTCGTGGTAAGTAAAGAGGAGGTTGGGCAGGATATTGCCTCCTGCCATCTGCCTCGAATATAAGCAGCTGCACAGAACCACAGAGGGGATGAGGGGGGAGGAGCACCCTATGAGGCCCCTCCCCATTGTGGTCAAAGGGCCAGTCTGCTCCTGAGGAGTCAGCATCTCTGAGGCCATCAAAGAACCAATATGGGATGGGTGGGGTAGGAGGGAGGTGGTGCTCCCTGGCCATGTGGGTGGGGGTGGGAGGGCTTCTGTAAGTAGCAAATAAAGGCTGAGCTGGGTGATGGTGGCCTCCTGGAAGACCAGAGCTGAACTGCTCCCCTTTTGTGAGACACATAAACATAGTAGCCAGTGCTTCGAAGCCTGTTTCCTGGTGGGGAACGATGAGCAGTCAGAGCACCTGCCCACAAGCTATTCTCCCTGCAGGAGAGACAGCAAGACCTGCCTTGGGAGTTCAGTCGGTTTCTAAGCCCTGTTTGGAAAGGGTGCTAATTCGTGGCTTTGAAAAAGTAACTCACCAGATCCGGGTAGGGATAGAAAGAGATGAGGCTCACTGGTCATGGAGGTAATCCAGGCCTGGGTAAAGAATGCACCACAGCCCGGGCAAAGATCCCTAATGGAGGAGGGGGACTGGGAAGAGAGAAAGGGTTGGAAGAGAAGCAAGACGGGGTCAGACACGTTTCACTGGCCTGGAACTTACCCATTAAGTTAGGCGGGTGAGCCGGTGAGCCCCAGGGGTCCCCCTGTCTTCTTATCCCCAGCACTGAGATTCCAAGTGTGTGCCACCAGCTTTTTACATGGGTGCTTGGGTGGAACTCAGGTTCCCAGGGTCACACCACAGGCACTTCACCAACTGAGCTGTTTCCTCAACGCTGTGTGGAAAGTGAATTGCTCTTAATATAGATGTAAACAGTGGATTAATCCCGTAGCTGTATTTCTTTATCTTATGTTAGTCCCCAATAACAGAGAAACCAAGATTTATTTAAAACTGCACCTCAATGGCTGAACACTTAAATGATCTATGTCTACTGTCTGTGTTAATCTGGCTGCCTCCCAGACCATCCCATAATACTTGCATGTTATTGTTCATCTTTAGACCCCTTCTTCATGGCTCCTCCTCCATCCTACTGGTGCATCTGCCCTCCTGACCCTTCTCCTCTTTCCTCTCACTGGTGGACATCCCGCCCTATCCTCTATTCTTCCCAGCCACTGGGTAGTCAGCATTTATTGACAAGGCAGAGAATAAATGGTAAGAACTGTTTACGCAAACTTGAGACAGGAGATTTTTGGTATAAGCATTATAAGGCCATATCTGAATTTAAAAAAAAAAAAAGATATGAGGGCAGTAAAATCAGCATTTGAATAACACAAGGGTAAACGTTACACAACGTACAAAACATTATGCCTACACTATGTGTGCATTTGAAATTTCAAGCTTTGTACGAGAACCTGCCATGATGACCCTTCTCTTAGATTCTGTGTATAATGACTTTCTTTCAAACATTTGTTTGCTTTCATCTGGTAAGGTTTGGATCCTGAAGGGCTACATGCTTGGTCTCCAGATGTCCTACGCTGCTGTCTGTTACTGCAATAAAGACCACGACCAAAAATGACTCGGCGGGGAAAAGTTTATTTGACTTAGATCCTGACCATGGTCCATCATAAAGGGAAGTCAGTGCAGGAGCTCAAGGTAGCGGCTGAAGCAGAAATTATGGAGAACTGCTGCTTACTGGCTTGCCCCATACATCTTGCTCAGTTTGCTTTTTATATAATTCAGGACCAGCTGTCCAGGGGTAGCACTGCCCACAGTAGACTGGACCCTACAACATCCATTATAAACTAAGAAAGTGGCCCCAGACTTGCCTACGGGCCAATCTGATGGAGGCATGCTCTCTCAAGTGAGGTTTCCTCTTCCCAGATGACCTTAGTTTATGTGTCAGTCAGTGTTCTGTTGCCGTGAAGAGACTGTGGCAACTCTTGGAGAGGGACGCTTTTAACTGGGGCTTGCTTTCAGTTTCAGAGGTTTAGTCCATTGTCGTCCTGGTGGGAAGCAGGGCAGTAGAGCACGCAGGCAGCCATTGCACTGGCGAAGTAGCTTAGAGTTCTACATTCAGGTCCACAGGGAGCTGGAAGACAGAGACTCTGAGCCTGCCTGGAGCTTTTGAAAAGCCCACCCTCGGTGATAGTTTCTGCAACACCGCCAATCCTAATCCTTCCCAAGCAGTCCCACTTCCTGATGACCAAGCATTCAGATATCTAGCCTATGGGGGACATTCTCATTCAAACCACCACAGCCTGTGTCAAGTTGACAAAGTACTCAGTATATCAGCAGTGGTGCGATTGGGAGGTGGGGGAAGCTTTAGGAGGTGACACCTATAGAGAGGAGTTAGGCTGTAGGGATTCAGCTTCCCTCTCTCATTCACCTCCTGGCTGCCACGAGGTAAGCAGCTTAGCTTTACCTGGTGCTCCTGCCGTAAAGCACTACCTCCCCACAGGAGCAGGCGGCCATGGACTCAACCTCTGAAACCACAAGCCAAAATATATCCTCCTCTGTTAAGGAGATTCGATGTGGGCGTTTGTCACAGCAGCTCAAGGTAACGGCCCTCGAAAACTCCTTTTCTCCTTTTTGTGTTCAAAGAGCGTCTGTCACCCTTTCCATTGCCGTTTTATAAAAACTGGATCCTGACCCCGTTGCCTGTTCTCTCTGCCATTTAGTTTGCTCACGGGGTGATAGTGGCATTGTGGAAATTCTTCCCAGTGAATTGATACAGATTTCTGTGGGGAGAAGATGGGGTCTCATGTAGATCAGGTTTTTTAGCCTCAAACTTGCTACCTAGCCAACGATGATCTCGACCATCTGATCTTGGTTCCGCCTCTGGAATGCTGGGATTATACAGAGCCAGGCTTGTGTGGCGCTGGGACGCTGATACAGAGCTTTATTCATTCTGGGTAAGCGTTCTACCCACTGAGCAAGATCTCCAGCCCCTGAACTTACTTTTAGAAGATTTACGCCAGTTGTGGTGGCGCACACCGGTAGGATTTGCTGAAGGACGCAGAGGCAGGAGGATCACAAATTCGAGGCCAGCCTGGGTTACACATTTTTGGGGTTGGGAATTTAAGCTCAGCGGTAGAGCGCTTGCCTAGCATGCGCAAGGCCCTGGGTTCGGTCCCCAGCTCCGAAAAAGAAAGAGAAAAGAAAAAAAAAGAAGAAGAAGATTTACTTAGTTTTATTTTTTGTGTATGAGTCTTTCGCCGTCATGTATGCATTTGCACCGCGCGCATGCCTCGTGCTTTTGGAGGATGCCGGATATCCTGAAACTCTAGAGTTAAGGACAGTGGTGAGCCACTATGTGGGAGCTGGGAACTAAACCTGGGTGGGTTCTTTGCAAGAGCGGCCGTTGCTCTTAATCGCTGAGCCAACTTCCCAGCCCCCAAACATTATTTTTAAATGTTGTGTAACACCTACGGTGTAGATTTCACGGAGTTCCCATGTAGCCAAGACACTATTTTCCAATGGTAAAAGAGAAATCGAATCCCTAACTGTTTAGAACCTTAGGGAATTATTTTTACCTTGCTCGGGAGCTAACCCCAGGTCTGGTTCAAAAGTCCAGATCGGCAAACCTGAGTGTGTGTATCAAAAAAAGAAGCAGACTGCCGGTGCCCTGAGGGGTTTGCTCTTGTACCAGGCTGCTGAGATGCATGCGCCTGCAGGAGATGTTTGCTAAACATTCTGGGTCTGAGGGGCTGAGCACATGCGGTGGGGCAACTGGGTTGGAGAAAACCAGTGGGGAAAGTGTGAATAGGGGTTTATCCCAGGACTGTGCGGTAGCCATGAGAGGAGCAGGGAAAAGTGGGATTGGAGAAACCACCTTCTCCTTCATCTGCGGTCACCCCACCCCCATCCAACCCTCACCCCACCCCACCGTCACCCCAAGAATCTCAGCCACCCTGGGTTATTTTTGCCTTTTGTTTCTCCTTAGGGAAGTTGAGCCACTGGCCTCTCGGGTTTTCTAACTGCGGAAGGGATGAAAGTCTGCGATTTCAATCAAAAGCTTAAGAAAATAATAATCCCTGGTTGTCCCAATTCTTTAGTGAAAATATCTCATAGGGGCAGGAATTGCCTTTAAGCCCCTTTGCTCCCATTTCATGCTTAAAATTTTTTCTTAATTAAAAAGACTTGTTTGCCTGGTGTAGGCTCCGAAGGCTTATTTACTTTAACTTATCCCCTTCGGGTTTTTTCTTATTTTCTTTTCCTTTCTCCTTCTCATCGCTGGTGACTGGAGAATCATGTGTTTCTATTCTCCTGTTGTCTTAAATCCTCGTTGCCTCTGTAAAACTCTGACGTAGCGCGGTACTGAGCCTCAATCCGTCCATTTCTAGTCTCACTGAATGAAGGTAATGTCCATGAGGTATAGAGAAGTCACACTCCCCCTAAACTCAACCGTCCTCAACTGTCTGCTTGCTCAAGTCAGGGGTTTAGATTGACTTCATCGTCACCCATTGCCACCAGCATCTGATGACACACCTTCACTGAAAAGGAGCAGAGGTCAGCATCTGCATTCCAAAGTAGCCGTAGACTCCATCACGTTGACAAAATTTTCTCCCATCACCGTCACTTAAGGTGACAGCTTGTATGGCACCTGGTCTGAGAATGTCTGGGAGGCATGCCGCTCTGGATCCTTGAGCTGAGAAGATTGTCGCTGACTTAAGCCTGTCTCTACACGTGAGGTCACTGGGAAGAATCACCAGCGTTGAATTTACTGTTAGCGCCAGGATCAAGTTCCCGACACTCATCTGCCTGCTGTTCCAGGAGACCTGGGGGTAAATTCCAGAAAGAGCATGGGCAAGAGATAGCATGAAGTCAGTGAATTCCAGTCAAAGTGAGTTTTAGTGACTATTTCTCAGCACACTAGAATGTATTTCTACAGACTTCAGTGTGCAAAGCCTTGGAAACTAGTGCAAGGTATTAGGGATGGAACCTAGGGACTTGTGTATGTTGAACTCCATTCCCAGACCTCCCACCTCCTTTTCAAATTGAAACAGGGTCTTGATAGTTGTCCAGGCTGGCCTTGAACTCTTGATCCTCCTACCTCAAGCTCCTCACAGACTGTACCACCATTCTCCGGGGAAGGGGAATTCTTACGTTAATTTTTTCCAGGGCCTTGTGCTTGCTAGCAGCCCTACCACTAAGCTAAGCCCCTATGTAAGTTCTTGAAACAAAATAGCAGGAAGATCAGTGTGAATGGTCAGGCGAGCAGGGACGTTGACCAGCTGTACACTCTTTACACCTCTGAGCTTGTTCTAAAGAAGATCTTGGGAGATGGGGATGTAGCTCAGTGAGGAGAGTGCTTGCCTAGCATGCATGAGACTCTGGGTTCAATCCTTAGTGTTACATAAACCAAAGGTGATGACACGTGCATGTAATTCCAACACCTCGGAGGTGGAGGATAATCTGCCACATAATGTTTTCAGGATGGGGTATATGAGACTCTGTCTCAAAACAAGACGTGCGGACTGGAGAGATGAATCAGCAGTTAAGAGGACTGGCTGCTCTTGTGGAGAACCCAAGGTCTGGTTCCAAGATGGCAGTTCACATCTGTCTGTAACTCCAGCTTCAAGGAATCAGACACTCTTTTCTGGCTTTCTTGGGTACCAGGCACTCAGGCAGTACACTTACACGTATTCAGACAAAACACTCATGTATGTAAAATGGAAATAAATAAATCTTTGACGTGAAAACAAACATGTTCTAAGTAGACTGCTCACTTTCCCAAGGATGGAGAAGTAAGGGGGTCTGTCAGGCCGCGAGGCACTGAGGGTAAATGAGGCCCTTCACTTCCCTTCATGCCTTAGTCTGTGTTCTATTGCCGTGAAGGGACACCATGACCAAGGCAACCTTACAGTCTCAGAGGATTAGTCCGTTATCATAACAGCAGGGAACATGGCGACACATGATATCAGAGCAGTAGTTGAGGGCTATATCCTGGTCCACAGAGGAGAGAGGAGAGAAGGGAGAGGAGAGGTGGGTGGGGGGAAGAAGAGGAGAGACTTATCCTTGCATGGGCCTTTGAAACTTCAAAGCCCACTCCCACTGACACCCTTTCTCCATCTCGGTCACATCTTCCAATCCTTGTGATCCTTTCTTCCATACAGCTCTGCTCCCTGGTGACCACACATTCTAATACATGAGCCTGCAGGGGCCATTCTTATTCAAAGCACCATACTTCATGAGCCTCAGTTTTTTGTTGTTTTTTTCTCTCACAGAAATATTCATTCTCCATCTCCTGAGATCATTAATGTGAATCCAGTGAGAATATAGATATGGACTGGCCCTATAAGATTATGTCAACAAGAGGAGTACCAACAGAAGGAATTCCTAGAACTCCCTGACAGTTTTCTTCATTTCCAGTTTCCACTTTAGGGATTCAGTGAACACAGCCTTCATTGTGCCTGTTCAAAGATCATCACCCAGTGAACAGTGGCCTCTCTTTGTCGTTCCCCTGAGATCATCCTGAACTTTCTTGCCGGCCTGCCATTGCTCCTTACTCTGCAGTAGACACTAGGGACACACCCCCTTGGTGTCTTTAGGTCTTCCCATAGAACCATTGGCTAGAAGACCACCTTCCTTTAACCAGATCCAGTGTCCTGAATTCCCAAGACTGCATGGTGTAGGGGCACAGACGGGATTGTGTAGGTTGGCCACTTATTTATGGCCCATGGACTTCGCTGAGTTTTGTTCTTCTGATCTGTAAAGTGGAAGGGGGTGAGAAACACCCTATATTCCTGGGAATTGGTGAGGACATGGGTTGACAGGGAAAACATGGGTGACAGGTCAGGCACATTGTAAGAGCTGAATTCTTTTCTTGTGTGTCCCTGCTCCTTCTCTCTCAGCTCCCTTCAGGCCTCATGTGTGGTAGAGCATGTTCTGTGTCCTTCGTGCAAAGGTCCTAAAAACAACTCTGGCTTCATGGGTGTGTGTACCTGCAGCAGGACTCACAAAGGCGTGTCTGCACCCTCCCATGCCCTGCCTCTGGCTTCTCTGTGTTTCATTCTCTAACTCTCAGAGCACTGTTTAGGGATATCTCATGTCATGAGCTACCACTGCAACTGCAAGGGACCCATGTCCTTTGTGTTTCTGGCAAGCCAAGAGGTGGCTTTGTATGGTTTACCACCAGTGTGGTTCAGACTGGGCACAGAGTGACGAGAGGAAGAGAAATGGAGAGGGTTGCCACCTCTTCCAAGATTCCCAGAGCATGCTGGGAGAAGAGATGTGTCAGGAAGGCTGCAGGCTGGTGGGTGAGTGGATTTTACTGAGCATCTCTGCTGAAGGCTACAGATGTTTTCCCTCCAAGATCCCTCCCTCTACAGTTTCCCACCATGTCCCAGCACACGATGTGGCAGGAGTTGGTGATGAAATCAAGCCAAGGTTTCCTGGGTCATTTGAGCAGTTTCTTTTGAATCCAGATCTCTGGAATGTCTGCTTGTCAACTACACCTGTTATCACCCCCATTCTGACTCCATCCTGTAGGTAACACAGGCAGAAAGCAGGGACAATGTCTGAGGGCCACCCTGGCCTGTCTCCACCCTCAGACCTTCATATTGCTTCTTTTTTCCTTTTGTCCCTGTGACATCAGTGGGAACTTTGGGTCCCCTTGTTATCATAAACCTTTATCCTTTCCAGGGTGTTCTGTGGGACACTGACTGCTGGAGAAAGTGTCACCTACAATGGACGACACATTCCATGACTGTAGAAACTGTGTTTTATCCTTGTCTCCCTTGTGTTTTTTTTTTTATTATTTTTATTTTTAATAATATGCATGAGTGTGTTTCTGTGTTGGGGTATGTGAGTATGAGTGAAGACAAGAACACCAGAGTTGTGTGCGTGACCCATTAGAACCAGAGTCATGGTGAGTCACCCAGTGTGGGTTCTGGAAACCAAACTTGGGTCGACTGCGAAAGTTGTATGTACTCTAACGACAGATAACTACAGAGCCATCTTGGATGGGTTTTTAATTCCTGAATCCATTAAGAGTCCTGAAAGTCCCACAATCGATGGCTTCTTTTTACTTGATGTGTTTTTCCCAAGCTGTTTTGATGGCGGGCCCCTTGCTCTGACCTCCGAGGAACGCCTATCAGCACTCTCTGGGGAAGCCTGTGTGAACAGTGTTTTTATCTGCAGGGGTGCTGAGAAGTCAGATTCGCTAATGAGAAGCTGGGCATCAGAGGTCTACGGAAAAATATGTGTGCTTGGCTTTAATGAAAAGTCGACTTTCACATGGCTCAGAGGTTCCGACCCCTTGTGCCACAAAAGATCCCTTTGAGTTCCTCTCCTCAAGGGACTCCATGTTTTGAAAGCTTTCATCTACCCAAGAAACTACACTTATTGAATAATAATTTGCTTCTTTGAGTTTTATTTATCAAAGACATCTAACTGCCAATTAGCGTTTCTGATCGGCACAGATAAACCACGGTTACCACACTGACTTGATACGAGCCAGCCCAAAGCAAATAAACTTAATGTTTTATTTAGTCTGGGAACATCACTGAAATAAATGGATGATTTCCTTTGGGCTTTTTAAAATTGTGAAAATAGCTTTCAGCCCCTCCCAACCCACTGCTGCCTTCCCAGGGTGTCTGGTGGGTGGGAAAAGGCTTGTGTGCGGACATTAAAGAAGGCTGGAAGTAGCTGTGGGGAGGGAGGGAGCTGGCACTGGGGCCACAGGAGGACAAATGACAATGAGGCACTGGGTGACTCCAACCACCAACCACAGGGAGGAATAGGAGCTGCGTCGGGGACTTAGGCCCTGGTGACAGCTAATTGAAGATGTGTGGATGGTGGTTTTCTCCTGTGCTCAGATAGCTGGCCAGTACTGGTATTCCTCTCTGCACGGACCCCATTGCACCAGGTCCTACTCAAGTGCTCAAGGAAGGGCTATTTCCCTGTGCCTTCATGACCTGTTCCCCAGCCATAAGAAGAGTGAGCTCGGTGTCCCAGACACTTCAGGCATGGAAGAGACCTGGAACTCCTAAAGCTCTTACCCCGGGTGAAGAAGTTCTAGCGAAGAACTCTTGTGTTTAGCAGAATCCATTTTTATAGAAAGGGGGAGGTTGGAAGAGCAAGGTCATCTTCCCATCCTCAGGTAGGTCTGCCTCTGGGAGTGGATCGCACAGGTTCCTTCAAAGATCTGCAAGTGCTCTGCCGTGGGCTTCTGTGTCCTGTGCTCTGCTTCCTCCCATCCGGGCTGCAGAAGGGCTGCCCAGTGCGGTTGGGGTACAGCTGAGTGAGATATGGCTGGTGTTACAACCCGGTGACACTGTTATCCAAAGTGAGAGAGCACCAGGCCCAGCCTTGGACCTGATGGGTCTGGATAGCCCAGCCCTTCTCGGGTCCTCCTGGCCGCTCTCACACCCCCAGCCCTGCCTAGCGATGGCTCTGAGCAGCAGCCCACCTCGCTTCCTGGTTCTTTGGCTTTATTAGCTAAGCCTAGCATTTTCCCACAAGATACTATCTGTGTCTGGCAGAAGTCCGCTTACAAAAACAAACTCTCCCCTGACTGTTTTCCAGGCTGTTTTTTAAAAGCAAGTCTGCATGGTGCCTCTCACTCACCCCCACGGGCAAACCACCTGCACCCCACCTCACTCTGTGGAATGTGGAAAGACCGAGGAGGTGAAGCCCGTTTTCTAAAGAGCCTACCCCTTCTGCATGGGGCTTAGAGAACCCCTCATCCCACCCTGCTTCTTCCACTTCGAACCCTGGCTGCCCAGGTCTCCTGTGGGGTGGAGTTCACAGGCCTGGGTAGCACAGCCTGTCCTTTCCCTCCTACCCTGCTGGATGCCCCTGGGGAAGGAGCCCACTGCATAGACTCCCTTCTCCTGGATTCATCCATCCATTCAGTCACTGTTTATGTGTCTGGGTTATAGCAGTTGATACATCAACACACAGAGCTGCACAGAAAGGGCCCTCATTGACAGCACAGGGCAGAAGAGGGATAGCCACGGAGGTCTTCTGTGCTCTGACCAAATTGTCTCCTGGAATCACAACAGCCTGTTGAGCAGGAGGGAGGAGCGAGAAGATGGAGGAGAGGGACCATCTTTTGATGAGCCAATGCCCAGATGGAGGTCTGAGTTCAATGTCGTCTTCCTCCATCCACCTCCACTTTATATATATAATTTTATTTAAGAGGTATCTCTATGGCCCTGGCTGTCCTAGAACTCTTTGTGTAGACCAGGCTGGCCTCAAACTCGTAAAGATCCACCTGCCTCTGCCTCCTGAGTGCTGGAATTAACTCTCGTATATCTTAACAATATTTTTAGTATTTTTGATTAAGCTTTCAAATTACAACCACTGTTCTTGCATTGCAGTTACATGAGGTGGCCAGAAGGGGGCGTCAAGGGTTTTGTTGTTTTTGTTTTGTTTTTCCTACTGCTCTTTGATTTATTTCTTGGAAATCGGATCTGAGTCTGGGGCTATTCAGGCTAGCCAAAAGGCTCCTGGGATTGATCTGTCTCCACCCCACCATATCGAGGTTGCAGGCACTTGCAGCTCTGCCTGTTTTTTAGGTGGGCGCTGATACCCTTGCACACTGAGGCATTGTCAGAGTCTCTCAGAGCCTCTTAGGAATTATTTCTGAGACAGATCCATTTATCTGAATCTGATGCCTTAACAGAGTAGAGTCAGAGCCTGTCGGACTGATCCACAAAATTAGACCGTGCTGGTGCCAGGCAGGGCTAGGAGATGCAATAATGCCGCCCCGCTGGGGAGAGGAATAAAGGAAGGGGCTCCATTATTGGGTTTAAACTGGATGGACTAGATGGGGTGAGGGGCGTGGGTAATTAGGCAGACCTGGACACCCTGTGGTCAGCTCCATTGTTTATCTTCTGGTGCTGCAAGGTACCGGGAGGAGTTCTCGGTGCTCAAGGGGCAATCTGATCTCCTTCGATTCCCACCTACCTAGGAGCAGGGCGACCTCATCCTGGAATGGGCTGTCTGTCCCTCGAGAACTTCATGTATTCGTGCTGTACCCAGTTTTGGGAGCTTCTGGTGTGGGTGTCAACTGTTTAAGAGCAATGGGCCATGTGTTCAATTCATACTTACCCAAGTGTGATTAAGAGACCAACTCTTTTAAGTTCAGACTCCATTTTAGAGAACTTGAGCTAAGTTTGAACTCAGGTAAACCAACAGGCCGGTACCTAGCACTTGTTTCCAAGTTATCGCCCCACCCCCCAACAAAACCGGAGCCTAGCTCCAGTTTCTAGGCTAACCCCAACAAGACCTGATCTCTAGATTAATCTCCCCCACCAGATCCAGCATTTCCAGGTTAATCCACAAGTCCGCCCCCTGCCTAACAACCACCAATGCAGAGGGAAGCAGATGTTAAGTTTACGGTTTGATTCCCAGCACCAGCCAATCATGGTAAAGGCTGCAGTAGTCTTCCAATTAGATGCTTGTCAGGCTAGAGACACTCGCCCCGCCCCCACCCCACTCCCAACTCCCACCCGCACTTGCTGCTTTCTATAAAACCTTCCCCTAATAGAGGCTCCTTTCCACCAAAACCTCCCTACGTGTTGGCGGTTGGCTGAGCCTGAACTAGCTTGAATAAAGGCCCTGGTGTGATTGCATCGGATCTGCTCCTGACTGGTCTTTACGGGTTCACTAACACTTAATGGCACTACATGATCAGCCCCCAAGTCTTAGTTAGGATTACCACTGTTTTGATGAAACACCATGACTAAAGCAATTTTGGGAAGAAAGGGGTTATTTGCTTATACTGTTTATCAGAGGACAAGAACTCAATCACACAGGGCAGGAACCTGGAGGCAGGAGCTGATGTAGAGGCCATGGAAGGATGTTGCTTACTGACTTGCTCCCCATTGCTTGCTCAAGAAAATGCCCCACAGGCTTGCCTAGCATTTTTCCTCCTCGCTGATGATTTTAGTTTGAGAGAAGTTGACATAAAAGTAGCAGCGCTACCGATCCAGATTCTGAATGTTCAAGGCCAGAGAGGAATTACTATGATATTGCCCCAGGAGAAGGGAGAGAGGAGGTCATCACAGGCCAAGGCTAAAGGAATGGGGCCCTCAGTGAAGGGAGAGCTGACTGCTGGGCAGAAATATGAGCAAGAGTCCTCTCTGTACCAGGACCGGGAGATAGCTACGGACCCCAACAAACTGCAGTGAGCAGGTGGGACCTCTGGCCTTCGCTGACAGCAGCCTTGTCACAATCAAGCTCCTCCCTCGGCATCTGGTCCACTGAGGCCCCACGCTGTGTAGACACAACCACATTTCAGTGAATCGGAACTTCTAGGTGTGCTGAGCACTTGGTATAAACCAGGGGACCCTGGGAAGAAATTAAATGTTCTGCTCTGAGCCTTTTCCTCTTTGTGTAGGCGCTTTACTTGAGGGGGGGTCTGTAAAAATTAACCAGTGGCTAAAAGGGGGAGACCAGCCATGCTGAGCACAGTTGTAGGTCCCTGACTCCTCCCAACCCGACTGAAGCCATGTGTGGGATGCTGGGGTAGAACTTACTCTCGAGCTCAGGTACAGAAGGCACCAGCTCCCTTACAGTTCCCAGCCTCATCTCAGGCTCACGTGGGAGCCTAACTCTAGCAGCGTTTGGGACACTTTGCTAAGCCCTCCTCCTGTGGAGCCAAGAGGTGCCCAGAGCAAAGGTGCTGTGGGCTTCAGGACAGCGGGGCACTGCCTGGAGATGCGCCTTCCATCTGACTCCTGGATTGTGTCCAGATCCTTGGATACTTCTGTCCCACTGGGTAAGCAAACTTCAGCATGTACTTATGTGCTGAGACTACCCTGTGTTCTATTATCCTGGTCTATTGTCCTGCTTCAACTAGAGACGCCAGCACCTGCTCTCCAACCTTCTCTCCCCGGCTTCCTGAGTGGAGTGAGAGAAGAGTTGGAGTGAAGAGCTCCCTCTAGCGGCAAAGTTAGGAGAGGGAAGGTTCTTTGTTCTTGGGAACACAGAGCAGAACTCAAGGGCTGAGGTTGTAGCTCAGATGGTAGAGTGCTTGCCTAGCGTGTGAAACTCTGGGTACAGACATCAGATTTTTGCTGTTAATGTTTGTTTTAGTTTTTCAAGACAGGGTTTCTCTGTGTAGCCTTGGCTATCCTGGAACTCACTCTGTAGACCAGGCTGGCCTCAAACTCAGATCTGTCTGCCTAGGCCTCTCCAGTGCTGGGATTAAAGGTGAGTGCCACTATGGTCACTCTTGGATAAACCCAGCATAGTGGTTCATACAGGCATTTTGGAGAGTCAGGAGGATTGGAAATTCAAGGTTATCCTAAGAGGTATACAATGAGTTTAAGGTGAGTTTGGGCTATGTGAGATGGTGTCTCAAAATAATAAAAATAAAACATTTTAAATTATGATATTTACTGGATACATAAGTTATTTATTTGCTTTTAAAGTTTTTAATGGATGCGTACGAATGTTGACCTGCATTTATGTCTGTGCACCTCTTGCATGCCTGGTGCCAGTAGGTGCCAAAAGAGGGTGTCAGACTTCGAGGAACTGGAGTCATAGAGGCTTGGGAGCCACCATTTGAGTCCAGAGAATTGAACCCAGGCCCTCCAGACAAACAACAAGTGTTCTTAATTGCTGAGCTTGGAGTTTTACCAGGTAGTACCAGCCTTCTCTGCAGAGAGGAACATGAGGTTCAAGGGTCACGTGGCTGCCACGATCCCTGGGACAAAGTTAGTAAGTCGGCTGACTGCTCACCCTAACCCGTGCTGGAGCTGGTGTGAACACCACCGTGTCTGAGGCCAGAAGGCTCCGAGCTCTGAAAGACCACGCTCCGTCTTGACCTCAGCCCTGCCTCCGAGGAACCAAAACTCACGCGTCCCGTTTGGGGCAGAAGGGTCCACTGGGCCTGCTGAAGAGGCTAATCACCAGGCTGTGGGGATCCCGGACAGCCAGACTTGAGTCAGAGATCAGGCACTGTGCTTGTCACCGTGTGTGAGAACTCAAGGATCCTACAAGAGAGTCGTGGTTATTTTTACTCCACACAAACAGACCCGGGCGGAGATGCTGGACTGAGATACCTTTCCTAAGTCCTGAACATCATAGGCCATCAAAATGGGATTTGAGCCCAAATCTTTTCATCTTAAGTCCAGTGTTCACCCCATAACACATTTGTGGACGGTGCTGGGGTGTTTCTGTGTTTACCGAGATAAAAACCTTTCATTTGAAATTTCTTTTCTTTTAAACTTGTATTTGTCAATTGAAAACTCACACAATTCATTCGACTCATGGTTTCCTCTCCAGCATCTCCCCCCCAGATCTCCCTCCCCACTCCCCCATTCCTCCGTCTTCAAGCCTACATTATCTTTGTTTTTATAAAAACAAATACAAAAAGAAAAACCAAATAAAAAGGAAGCAAAGAAACGGAATTGTCACACACAATAAAAAGACAAAACTGAAAAAAAAGGAGTGTGGAAGCAGTAACACACACACACACACAACACACACAACACACATAACACCCACAACACACACACAACACACACAACACACACACATACACACATAACACACACAACACACACACAACACACAACACGCACACAACACACACAATGCACACACAACACACAACACACAACACACACAATGCACACACAACACACACAACACACACACAGAGGAATATGAAACAAAAATGTTGTTGAGTTCGTTTCCTGTCGGTCATCACTGCTGAGCACGGGGCCTGCTATTGGCTCTAGTTTATATACACAGTGAGACTAAGTTGGAGAAATTTTCCTTCTCAAGCTGTTCATTGGAGATAACTTCTTGGTTAAGAATGGAAGCTCATGTCTACTTCACCGTCTCAGTGCTGAGAACCTGTCTGCTGAAGCACATATGAATTCACAGAAACTATTGCAGTACACACATGGTCTGAACAGGTCCACAGCAGACAGGTTCATTTGAAATTTCAGTGTCTTCAGAAACAGACACAAGTCCCTGGAGGAGTTATCCCATACATGACCACCAGGTGGCGCCACCACACAACGGCTGACTCTCCCAGCCTGGTCAAGG